>NW_026719812.1:0-11000 GCF_029784015.1 Lycium ferocissimum
GTGATCGTCCCAATTGCCTCCAAGATCTAGCACGCATGCCCTTAGCATATGCCTTCGGCGGTTTGACAGTGCGCTGCCCGTCCGTTGGTTTTGCGGATGGAATCTTTGTACCGAGTTTCACCTATGTTCCCAAACCTTCTGAAAGGATCTCCGGAAATTGTTTGTAAATTGCGCCCCTCTATCCGTAATAATAGACACTGGAACCCCGTGGAGTCATACTATCTCTTTGATGTATAACTTTGCATAGTCTTCTGCTGAATACGTCGTTCTGACCGGCAGAAAGTGAGCAGACTTCGTGAGCCTATCAACTATCACCCATATAGAATCGTATTTGCGCCGGGAACGAGGCAAGCCTACAATGAAATCCATATTAATCACCTCCCATTTCCAGGTGGGGATCTCTATGGCTTGCGGTAATCCTCCGGGCTTCGATGCTCTATTTTAACTTGTTGTCGGTTTGGACATTGGGCAACAAACTCCATATGTCTCTTTTCATTCCATCTCACCAATATAAGCATCTAAGGTCATGATACATCTTGGTTGACCCCGGATGTATAGAATAACGAGCATGATGTGCCTCGCCCATGATCTGTCGTCATAGCCCAGCAACATTAGGCACGCATAATCTTCTTTTATTCAATAGCACTCCGTTGGGTGTCACTTCAAATGGGGTCTTCTCCTTTTGAAAAGCTGTATGTCTATACTGTGCCAGAACAGGGTCCTCGTACTGACATCTCTTTACCTCTTTCTGTAATAGAGGACTCGGCAACTCCCACGAGAGAAACTCCACTATCTCCCGAACTAGCCAAACGGACTCCCCGAGTGCAGTTGAGTTGGTAAATCTCACGAACCATCTCCCTGCTTCCTGGCTGTACATCTGTCAAGCTACCCATAGATTTATGGCTAAGAGCATCCGCTACAATATTCGCTTTCCCTGGATGGTATAAAATATCAACGTCATAATTGTTATAGCTCGTATTTCGTACGTTCGGATAATTCGAGATAGTTGCGAGAAGTTAAGGGCAAAGCTATATCGTGATCTTGTTTAATGCACAAGTTGTTCATGAGCATTAATTGTGGATGTCATTAGTGTGAAAATATTGAGAAAGATTAATGGTAAACATGGAAATTCACAAAAAGGTTTATGGTAATATTGCGGAAAGGCTAGGGGTACAAAGGAAATTCGCAATATGACTCATGGAAATATGGAGGAAGGCTAGGGGCAAATTTGGAACTAAAAAATGATTTTCATGAATTAAAGGAAATTCTCTAGAAATTTCAAGAAAAAGGGCCACTTGACTGAAGTGGACCCCACTCCCAAAACTTGGCCAAATGAATTCAAGCCAAGCATAGGGATATATGTCTAATTATCATTGGAGGGACCAAGTATATATATATATATATATATATATGGGGGAAAGATGACTTATTCATCAATTTGGAAGTTGGAAAGAAAAAAAAAAAAAGAAAAAAAAGAAGGAGAAAAACCAAAGGGCCATTCGGCCAAGCTTGAAAAAAAAAGAAAAAAAAAAAAAAAGAAAATAATTCTTCAAAAATTATTCTCTAGCCAAACAATCCATTGAAGGGCCCTTAGTAAGGTAAAGTGGTTATTGGAGCAAGAAGAATATACATATTCATACAAGTTGGGAAATTCTAGCCAAGGGAAGGATCAAAAAAAAAAAAAAAGTAAGGTTTAATTCCTTTTCTTATATGTTATGGATGTCTATGTATGTTGTAGTGCATGAAAATGGAAGAAATTCATGGAAGTGTGAATGTGTGTGGCCGTGCATGTGTATATATGTGTGTGTTGATGTGTAATTATTTTATGTTGTGTTTGGTTGTTGTTGTTGTGGATGTTGTGTGGATAATGAAAGTTAGAGTGAAAAACTATGAAATTGTGGTGGTTGTAGAGTTATTTTAGAAGTTGGTGTGAATTGAATTGTTCTTATTTAAGAAAAATGATGTTGTTAGTAAGATCTATGATGTTAGTATGCAAATTATTGAGTTGTTGTATTGAATTTAAAAGAAGAAAATTGGTTGTTGATGTTCTTATTGAAGTTGGAAAGTTTTGGGTGATATGGTATGTTGATGGGGTTATTGGAATATTTT
Source organism: Lycium ferocissimum (assembly GCF_029784015.1). Lineage (NCBI taxonomy): Eukaryota > Viridiplantae > Streptophyta > Magnoliopsida > Solanales > Solanaceae > Lycium > Lycium ferocissimum. The sequence continues at coordinate 2,110 of NW_026719812.1, forward strand.
AAAAATTGTTTGAAGCATTCTTGAATCATGTTGAAATAATTTTGGCATAATGCTTGGATGTAGTAGCATTGGTTTTGGCATGATTATATGTGATTGGCTTGGATATGAATGAGTTGCCGATGAATCATGGCAAGGATTATTAATGTTAGAGTGTGTCTTGGATTAATTGTCGGCATTGTTGGCAAGATTTGTTGGTATTGACGATAGTTTGGCGGGTTGAATTCCCGGACTGTTATTGATTAAAAATTGGCGAGTTAGATTCTCGGGGATGTTGTATTATAGAATCTTGCCCAAATTTTGTTTATAGACAAATATTGGTTAAAGACCGAACAAGTATATGGTGATGAATCTAATGGTTGCATTAATTTTCTTGAATGTAGAATAATGGAGCGAGCTTGGACAATTAGCGCTAGTTGGTCGTGAAAAGGTATGTTATGGCTCGCCCCTTTTCCTTCTATGGCATGAATCATACGTTGTGATTTTATGAATGCTCCCATAACGTCCTTATTTTTAAAAGTTAGAATTTATGGTTTCAAAGCATGATTTTCCTTCCTAAAAGTTTATGAATGTTTTCCAAAATATCCATTTTTCTTCAAGATCCAAGTTTTACGATTTTTGAAAGTTTTTATGACCAAAACAACGACTATGATTTTATGATGACAATGATGATGCTAGATATGAGAAAATGACTAGGACGAACCAAGGATATGTTCGTCCCATGAATACGACGATATGAAATGTTAAGCTAATTTTTGGATAATGACTATTTCAAAGGTTTCAAAGCATATGAAATGATATGTCATGATTTTATTTTATGTTTTCTCGTGATGTCATCCTTAATTGATAGTCTCGCCTTAATGGTTGTTCCTTGAGTGGAGGGAGGGCGATCCCGATTATTCATAATGTAATCGGAGGTTACCGACCTTACGTCACTCCGATAGAGTTGTAGTTTTCATTTGGGCTCTCATGCATGCTTTATTTTTACATATGATTTATTTTATGACCATACCCGACCGTCCGACGGAGCGGCCATGGCGTACACACCACCGCGAGTTGGCGTTATACCATCCGGACGCGGGAGCTCCCGGACGGGAGCTTATACACCGTTCCTATATGGACGGGCGATTATACACCGATCCTACGTGGTCGGCGGTTTACTTACAAATATTTACATGTTTTTTTTTAAAATACTAGCATGCATGGCATCCGCCCCAAGGGGCACTCGGATGACAGATTACTCCTTTATTCCATGGTCTTTGGTCCCACAAGCGTTACACCGTACCTATATGGTCGGGGTAATCCACCGCACCTATATGGTCGGCGCTTTACACCGCACCTACACGGTCGCGCTTTACTTGCGTATCTATATAGTACTCTAAAAGGTAAAGTTAACGTGCACAATATCTATCATGATAGACAAACAGAGTTACAGGTTATATCACTCTCTTATGTTGTGTTCTATGTTCTCTATTATGATTTCGTGATATTATTCACGCCTTACATACTCAGTACATTACTCGTACGCGCCCCTTATTTGGGCGCTGCGTTTCATGCCGCGCGGTACACTCGTACAAGTAAGAGCTTTCAAAGACGTTCCGGCGGGAGTTGGTAGACTCCATTTGTACCGGAGGTAATATGCCGAGTCGGATTATATGTCTTTGTCATGTTTGTTCGAAGTTAGAGACTTTGCGAAAAAAAATGTGGGTTTAGTGTGTCAGTTTTGAAAATGGTCCCACGAGCCGATGTGTTTTTATTGTACATTATGTTACAGAGCCCTTATGTTTACAGATTGTGTTTAATTGGGAACGACAAAAGATTTTTAAAGTTTTACTATGTATTTTATTTTTGTTTAATCTAAGAATCCAAAGAAAGTATGTATGTAATAAGAGTCGAGGCGGGTTCGCTCGGTCTCCGAATATGGGGTCGTGTGCCCATCACACCCTAGTAGGATCGGGGTGTGACAAAGTGGATCGGAGCAGGTCGGTCTAAGGGTTGTATGCAAAGTCGTGTCCCGGTAGAGTCTTTTTATGGGTGTGTGAAGCCGGCCACATTTATAAACAGGAGGCTGCGGGGCATTTAGGAATTGTTGACCTTCTTTCTGTCCTGTGATCGTGCGATAGAGCCAAGTCATAAGAAATAAGATTTTCCTATTTAAGCCAGACGTACGATAGAAGAAAGCGAGTGATGCTATGGAAGGCCATAGAGGTAAGTCCTAACGTAATTGTTGTCGCATCTCCTTGGAAGCACTGAATGACTGGAATGTGTCATAAGGCCGTATGTTCTGCGAGGTGTTATCAATATTTGTGACGAACAGATTTTGAATAGTAGTCACGGTAAAGGAGGTCCTACCAGAATGGGTACGTCTAAGGAAAAAGTGCGGAAAGAAAATACGATAAACAGACAATAAGCGAGATGCGACGTTTCAAGAAAGGCTATGGATTTGGCATGACGATGAAGGTGCGATCACTACCCTCGGAATGCGAGGCCCGGACAAGAAGTAATCATACACACAGGTGGAAGGTGAACATTCGGAACTGAAAAGGGCAAAACAGTAATTACAAAAGAAAGGACGTGTTACGAAAATGTTTCTGTTATACCCCGCATTTTTGGAGTATGAGCGTGACATGTGCTTCCTCAAAATTGACAATCATGTTGTAGCTACGTAATTTAAACTCTCGTCGATAGTATCGTATCCCGTACTTTTGTACGTCGGATTATTTGTAAGTTGAGATGGGGCCCGCACATCGAGATTTTTTTGGACATGTGACATGTTATATGAATCACATACGTGAAGTTAAACACAACTCATGAAGGACCCTTGGGCCAAATCAAAGTGGAAGCCCTCCAAACGAATATTTTTAAGAAAACGTTTTCGGGTGACCTGGATTCGAGGGGCAAAAACGGTATTATAAGTTTAGAATTTGGAAAAATACCAAGATATAGAAGTTGTAGATAATTGAATTAGCTTTCCAACCATAGGTCGTGGGTTCCCAGGTGACATCGGTACAAGGAGATATGGACGTTTTAAGGTCGAAAGGTCAGTGGACTAGCCCAACTCGGGGCCAACCGAATTAGGCCCATGGAAAAAAAAAGAGAGAAGATGAAGCCCAATAGAGGCCATTCGGCCATGGCCCATAAAAAAGATCCAAGCCCATGGAATTAAGTCATGTGGTCAATAAATAAAAGACCACTTAATCATCCAAATTCCATAGAACTTTCAAGACAAAGAAAAAGAAGGAGAAAAACAAGAAAAACAAGAACAAAAAAGAAGGCATTTCGGTTTGCCCATGGGAAAATTCACCCTCAAAATCTTGTTCCAAAAATTACTTTCTTGTTATATTCCTACTAATTCAAGGTTCCTCTACAACTTGGTGTAATTATTTTGGAAGATTGAGCAATAGTTTCTTCAATCTCACACTTTGGACAAGTGAAGAACTAAGGGGAAAAAAGGTAAGAATTAATTCCTTGTTATTATGTTATGAAGGTTTGTTTGTGTTGTAGTTTATGGAAATGAGTAGAACTTATGGAAATATGGAAGTTTGCAAAGTGGGTATGAATATATGTATATAGCCGTGTGTATGGAATGTTGTGTATTTGAAATGAGTTGAATTTTAAGTTGTATTCTAGTTGTGGCTATTGTGGAATGTATATTGGAAATGAAAGTTGAATGAAAATTGGATGAAGTTGGAAAATTGGCATGTTGGCCGTGTGGTATATATTGATGAGATAATGTTGGATTTATTTTGTTTAACATGTTAGTTGTGTTGTTGTGATCTTCACAATGTATATGAAGGATATATGAGTTAAGTTGGCATGAAAATGGAATGTAGAGAATTATGTCATATTAATGTGATTTTATGATATTAAGATAATAAAGTTGTTAAAGTGTAGATTATGGTTGTTGGAGATGAATTAGTAAGTAGAAAATGTGTTGGAATGGTTTTGTTGCATATATAAGAATTTTGGATTGAATATGTTAATTGATGGAATTGTTGACAATTGGATATATAGCTTGGAATGCACTTGGTTTATGTTTGAATGATCTTAAATAAGTATGTGAATATGAAATATTGATATTGGTTTGTAAGTGTAGAGTTGGATTTGAATTGTTGCATTATTTGGAAAATAAGACTATTTACGCTAGAATGCGTTCCTAGTCGACTATTGATGTTGTATAGATTGTTGTTGGTGTGGTTGTTATTGTTTTGGCCGAGTTTGAATCTCGGGGGTGTTATATGTATAGGGGAGATGCTGCCCAAATTTTTATACACAAGTATTGGTTAAGATTGGAATTCTAAGCCTTATGAATAGTAAATTGGTAAATGTGACCATTTGTAGGTTTTGGACGAAACAGGATTGAGTTTTGGCAAGCGTAAAGGGCAAGAAAGGTATGTAAATGTTACACCTCGCATTTTTGCACATTTGAGTATTCCGAGTTAATGTCGGGAAGTTAAGGACAAGGTTAAAATTTTTCTTAGAATGCGTAAGTTGTTTATTCATCCTTTGTATTGGAATGGAGCGTTAAGGGTAAATTTGGAATAAGAAAGATTTGGAGGCTAAAAGTGGGGGAAATAATTTCATGAAATGGCACAAGTGTATATTATATATTTGTGGGCTAAATATATGTGTAAATGGGCAAGCATGACTAAGCCCAATTTGGATTATGGACCAAAGATGACCAAGCCCAACTAAATTAGTCATCTTTTAATTTGGAAAAAAAGAAGAAAATTCTAGAAAAATTTGGAAGAAGAAGAGGCATGTGCATGGTCATGTGCCACTTATGTATATATATATATGTGTTGGTCATCACTTTGGAATTCAAGAAAATTCAAGAAGAGAAAGAGAACAAAAGAAAGATGAAAAAAAAAGGGGAGCGGGGTTCGGCCAAGGGGCGGGCCGAACAGCCCTTTGATGGTGATCATGGAAAATTTTTCTCCTCATGTTTCCCTACTAATTGGAAGGTTCTCTACGACATGGAGTGGTTGATGGAAGTAGAAAACCATTCGTTGTTGAAATTCCTCAAGCCTAGCCGAGGGGAAGTTCAATGGAACAAGGTGAGGTTCAATTTTCTTTGCATGTTTCATAGGAGTTTATGCATGTTGTAAGATGTAGAAGTGAAGAAAATCATGAAAATATGGATATGGTATGTGGCCGTATGTGTTGGGGTGATGTGTAGGGATAATGGATTAAGTGAATTTAGCATGTCTATGAGTTGTTGTAGAGTGTAGAAAATGAATGAAAATTTATGAAGTTATGCATATTGTTGTTGAGCCGTGCATAGGGGCTGATTTGGAAGTAATGTAATTTTAATATTCTTTCTTGAGTTTATGAAAGTAATGTTGTAAACGTATGGGATTGTCGATATGGATTATGAGTGGAAAAAAAGAAAAATGTGTTATTGATGTCCTAGTGTAGTTGAAGGAATTCGGGTGAAGTAGCATATGGTTTAGGTTGTTTTGAAAATCGTATGTATTGCTTGGAGTGTTCTTAAATCGTGTTTGAAAGGCCTCGGAATAATATTGAACGAACGATCAATAATGTGAGTTTGAATGGGCGTAGTTTATTTGAAGGTGAATGAAATGTTATTGAATTAAATTGTATATGTTTGGAGATGCTATTGTTGGTTTTGTTGTTAAATTGGGCCGAGCCATATTCTCGGGACGGTGTATTTACAGGGGAAATGCTGTCGAAATTTCGACAGACAAAGTGTTGCTTTAAAGAATCGACTCATAAATGCCCTTAACTAAGGTTTGGTAAATGCGACCATTTGTAGATTTTTGGCGGATTTGGAGCTCGAATTTGGAGAAGCGTAAGAAGCGGAAAAGGTATGTGGCTTCACTTTCTTTCTTTGGCATGTCTTAGATGTAATAGGCTTGAATACGTGTCTCGGGGATTACTCGATCCTAGAAATCCGAGATTGAAATTTGATTACTATTCATTCGGTAGAATTGAACTAAATGCCTATGAATAGTCGAAAGAATTGTCTAGACACCTAGAACTTGCATGAATAGGATCCGTATGCCTAAGGCTCTCATACGTCTTGTCATGAAACGTGTTATATGTAAATGGTGTTCGCCGCCTCATTTGACTCGAGGTGGGCCCACTATTCCCTAATTTCCTCCTATGGCTCCCTTCGGTTTATTTCAATATTACGGCTAAAGAAAACTTTTGGATATTATTTCGACTACTAAATAAGAATTGTTTTAACTAAACCCTTGACCCCAATGCATAATTTTCTTTTCTAAAAGTTTACAAATGTTTTCCAAAATATTCTTTTTTCTTCAAAAACCCAGTTTTACAATATTGAAAGTCTTAATAACTAAAGCAATGACTATGATTCTACGATGCCTATGATCCTATGAATACTATGATTCCATGACGACTACGATCCTATGAAGACTGTGATCCCATGAATGCTATGATCCCACGAATACTATGGTCCTATGATGCCTATGATTCTATGATGGCTATGGTTCTATGATGACTATGATTCTATGATGCTATGATGCCTATGATTCTATGACAACTATGATTCTATGACTCGATATGCTATGACATGTTCTACGTTGACGGTCTCGCCTTATGATTATCGTTCCTTCAGGTGAGACAAAGCGACCATGATTACTTCATAATGCGATCGGAGGTTTCCGACCTTACGTCACTCCGATAAATACATGATTTCCTTGGGCTCTTTTGCATGCCAAATATGAACATGGGTTGGGGGGATGGGATACTTGAATACTTGGAATTTGGGAAGGAACTATGTTTCATTGCCACCTGGTCAGCTGGCTTATCATCCCGGACGCGGGATTTGTAGCGGCCGGGAGTATTCGGCGCTATGTGGGCGAGCCGTCTCGCGCGGTACTATGACCTGATATGACCAAATAAGCATGCATGACATCCGCCCCCGGGGGCACTCATATGCACTGAGTTACTCACTATCCTATGCTATGTTCTATGTTCTCCATGCGATATGATTCCTATGTACAGGTCACAGCTCGACATGACATATTCTATGTTTCTATGCGGTTATTGTTCATATATACATTTCTTACTATGTTACCGTCTATGCCTTACATACTCGGTACACTATTCGTACTGACGCCCCTTCTTGTGGGCGCACGTTTCATGCGCGCAGGTACCCCCAGAGAGACGAGTAGAAGTCATTATAGAAGATGTTCCGGCCAATGTTGGCAAGCTCCACTCGCCCGGGAGAGTTGCTTCGAGTCACCCACACGTGCTATGGTCCATGATTACGGTTAGAGACTTTGCGGGGAGCGTGGGTCTAAGGTGTCAACCTTAAAAGAGTTTCTCTGGTTGACGTGTTTTATTATACGGAGCCTCATATATTCAATCGTATTTACTTTGAGAAATGACGAAAAGATTTTGAAAAAAATTGCTATGTATTTTACTTCATTTTGTCTTAAGAATCCAAAGAGTTCATATGTGTAATAAGAGTTAGCGGGTTCGCTCGGCTCGTACACGGGGTCGAGTGCCCATCACACCCTAGCAAAGTCGAGGTGTGACGGTAAAGCTCTCCCATTCCTTCTCTTGGCATGTCTTAGATGTACTAGGCTTGAATTTGGACCTTGGGGACAACTCTACCTCGAATTTACGTCCAAAACGCCCATTTTCATTCACGGTAGAATTGAATTGAAAATTGTGCGAATAGTTAGAAAAATTGTTTGAACCTCTAGAACTTGTGTAAGTGAAATCCGAATACCTTAGAATCTTTATGAATGACGTTATGAAGTTCAATATATGTAATTTACATACGCCACCTCATTTGACCGAGGTAGGCCCACTTTGTCCGTTATTTCTTATTAATCCGTTTGAACTACTTTTGAATTAAAAATTAAGAGATATTTTAAACTACCTTTCCAACTCCTAAAGATTAACGATATAATTATTTATTTGAATCATATGACCTACTTTGGGATTTGTAACTACTTCGGAAGATTAGTTTGGTACAAAACTTTGATCTCCGAAGACTCATGCTACCGGTTGTTATCAAATGTTTGCTATAAGATCTATCATCCAAGTTATGATTATCGGGTCTCTGTAAATGATTTACATATGATATTGCATTTGGTTTCTCACTACTCTATTCGTGGATGCCTCAATGCTTCCTTCACCGAGCTCCGGCCGGATATGTTATCACGCGTATTCCACTGCATTGTTCGCCGTGCCTCGATGTGAGGGGGCAGGTAAATATGTACATGGGTTGTGGTGTATGATGTGCCATGTACACACTCTGATATGATATGATATAATATGGCCATCTGATATGCTATGATATGCGCGCATTTCTGATTTGATATAATTGGTTGTGGCGCCAGCGTCAGAGGGCGACCACTTTCTGTTCGCCGAGTCCCATGATGGGGGCCGGCTATGGCATGATTTCTGCTATGCATCTGTTTATGTTTTATGAGTAAGCATTTCTAATACTCCGGTCATTACTTTTATGTTCTGTATATTCTGTTTAGTTATAATTCTGTTTGTTGGTCTCTATGCTTTACATACCGCACATATTCATCGACCCCTCGTTCTTCGGGGGGGGCTGCGTTTCATGCGCGCGGTATACAGTTGAGTACGGGCCTTTGTAGGAGATGTTCCCGCGCGTTGGCAAGCTCCATTTGCTCCTGGAGTCTTTGCCGTGTCGATTATGCCGATATGTGTTACAGTGTTTGTTAGAGACTTTGCGAGACGAGTTGTGGGTTCGAATGTTAGTCGTGAGCGGCTCCATCCTTGACATGTCATTCTGTATTTTGTAGTAGATTCCCTATGATTGCTGATTCTGTCGATTTGTAAATTACAAAAAGTGTCTCCAAAAATATTTATTGTACTTGTCATGTTTTGCCTAACTAAGAGTCTAGGAAGTTTATGTATGT
>NW_026719813.1:0-10162 GCF_029784015.1 Lycium ferocissimum
AAGTCTTGAGCTTTGAAAGCTCCCCTCACCTATCCGACCACAAAAAGGGAATTCTTTTGGGTTAAATTGGGTCAATGGAAACGCTATAGTCGAAAATCCCTCTATGAAACGCAGATAGTAGCTAGCAAGACCAGCAAAACTCCGAATCTCGATAACCGAAGTAGGCCTCACCCAATCACAAACCGCCTCAATCTTTCGAGGGTCTACCATAATGCCATCTTTGGTCACCACATGACCAAGGAACGCTATAGAACTGAGCCAAAACTCACACTTCAAAAACTTGGCATACAACTTCTTATCCTTCAAGATCTCAAGCACAATCCTCAAATATTGCTTGTGCCCTACTCTACAACGAGAGTAGATCAAGATATCATCGATGAATAAAATCACAGAAGAATCCAAATATGATCTGAAGACATCGCTCATTAGATCCTTAAAAGCTGTCGGGTATTAGTCAGCCCAAAAGACATGACTAGAAATCATACTGAACATATCGGGACCTGAAAGTTGTCTTAGGAATATCCTCCTTCCTAATGTTCAACTGGTGATAAACATATCTCAAATCATTCTTACAAAACACCAGTGCACCCTGAAGCTTGTCAAATAAATCATCATTTCGAGGAATGGGATACTTGTTCTTGATTGTGACTTTGTTCAATTGCCAATAATCTGTAAACATCTTCATGGATGCATCCTTCTTCTCCACAAACAACACTGAAGAACCCCCAAGGAAAACACTAGGTCTAATGAATCCCTTGGTCAACAAGTCCTGTAACTGCTCCTTCAATTCTTTCAACTCAATGGGAGCCATCCAATAAGGAGGAACAGAAATCGGCTTAGTGCCCGACTCTAGATCAATGAAAAATTCAATGTCGCAATCTGGAGGAACACCTGGTAAATCAGTAGGGAACACCTCGGGAAACTATTTAACCACTGGCATCGGTTCAAGTGAAGGAGTATCTATGCTAATGTCTCGAACATAGGATAAATAAGCCAAACACCCCTTTTCAACTATCCGTCAAGCCTAGAGATAGGATACTACTCTCTTCGGTCTTTGAACTAACCATACCCTTCCATTCCAACCAAGGAATTCCCAGTATAGCTAACGTAACTATCTTGGAATGGCATTCTATGATTGCATGATAAGGGGACAACCAACCATACCTATAATCACGTTAAAGTATATCGTGTCATACCTCATCAAGGTCACAACACAGGATTGGTACACCCAATCCACCCTACGAAATCCCTGACGAGGCGTTGAAACTCAACGGGGACATCGAAGTGACTCGCGTATCATATCGAGACCCAAAGCAAAATAAGTAGACACATAAGAATATGTAGAACTCGAATAAAACAAAGTTATAGCCAACTGATGACAAGGAAAAATAGTACCTGTAATGACAACACTAGAAGCCTCTGCCTCTGGTCTACATAGGAATGCATAGGGGCGGCGCGACCATCGACCGAGAACTTTCACGACCACCACTCGGCCACCGCTCGAGTACTACCCTACCGGACGGGAACCACCTCTGCCACTCGTGCACCGCCTCTCGCCGTGCCGCTCGATGCGGGTGCGGATGTCGGTGGACCGGGGTGCGAACAACCCTTTCTATGCCTGGGGTACTCTCTGGCGAAATGCTTGATATCACCATACTCAAAACTTCTGCGACGGGACACCGGCTGCTGAGAGGAGCTAGAAAGGCCTGAATAACCACCTCGACCTCCGGTTCGAATAAGAACACGTGAACCCCGTTCGCAGGCCGTAACCACTATGACCCGAAGAACAACCGGTGGAAGTCTAACTAGAACCTCCTTTTCTCGTGGAATATTCTTGGGACCTGGAGATACCTCGTAGTAGGCGTTGGGAATTCTATATTTAACCGACTCGCACATACCTACTTAAAAGGAGGAGGTGTCAGGAAAAATACGGTTTAATTTAAAAAAAAAAAAAAAAACCCGCCAACCACTTAATGGTGCTCTAAAGGATGCATTTTAGAGTCGCCACCAATTTTAGGAAATTAGAAAACCGATTAAAAGGGTTCATTTAAAACTATTATTTAAAAAAACTTAATGCGCAAAGTCCGGGTAAAGGTTGGTGATCCCTCGGGAAAGGTGTTAGGCACCCCGGTATTGATCCGCTCAATTATGGTTTTTTTTTTTTTTTTTTTTTTTTTTTGATCAATTATTATGGGCTTTTTATTACTCAATTAACACTGGGTTCTAATAGTTTAACTTATGATTATAAATTGTTTTGGACAAAAATGCTTAAGTCTAAATTTTCACAATAAAAGGGTGTCATTTACATGCAAGAAATTCATTTGTCAAGAAATCGTCGAAGTATAATTCTGCTCAAAATTGAGCGTGGGTGTTGGACTTGAACACCTAAGTTAATACCCGAAGGCTCTTAGCTTTGGTAGGACTCCGCGCAAGTTAACCCAAAAAGATTTTTTGGAAAAAAGTATTTTAAGTTATGAAAATAGTTTTAATATACTATCATACTATATATATATATATATATACCATAATTGGTTATACTATGTTATTTATTAACCTATCAATTATATTCTTTATTGAGCCAAATTTTAATCCATTTTTTATACATATTTACGCGAGTTCCGAACGTCCAATAATCAGTCCATAAGTTTTAAAATAGTCTAAAACGGTCCCAAGCAGTGCAGTCCTCCAAAGTTTCAATAATATCAATTCAGTCCAGTAATTTTCCCAAGTCCAGCGTTCTGAGTCCAAAACAGTTTCTCGGTCCGTTTTTTCAATTTTTCTACACGAGTTTGAATTTAATAGAAGAAATTAATTTTAGCGACTCTAAATTGTATGACAATCATATAAGGGTTCCAACATATTGAGTTTAAAGGCACAAATGCGAAAATTGCATAAAGTAGAGAGTAAGGATTTTGGGCCGACCAAGCCCAAACAAAGGATTTATGCAAGTTTGTCCCTAAGTCCATATGTATGCTCTATTTTGCTCCGAATTTGTTCGACTCGATCTAAATACGTTAGTGCGGGGCCCACCAACGGGTTTTGGGTGGACAAGGATGCAAACGAGTATACAATACATAAGTATATGCCCACAAATTAAATTAAGTACAAAATTGAGAGGCTATGACAATTATGATAATGCTAAGATGAAATACAATGTGGTTTGTATAAACACAACTCAAAGGTCACAAAATAACGCAAAAAAAAAAAGAGGCCCAAGATACCAATAATGATTTAGGGATGAAAACCACAAGTGACAGGCCCAAGCAACAAGCCCAACTCTGATTATATCTCAAATTTTTTCTAAGCGCCATGAGTTCTATACGCGATATACCAGTGATATACTATTTGGACTCCTCCTCAAATTTTTAAAGAGTCAAACTATGGTAAACCTGATATACCATTAGTATACCATTGAAGAATAAAATCCTTTAAAGGACATACCCTCCTGATATACTAGTCATATATATGCTTCATATTCCATTAACTCAAGATTACCACATTCAGGTTATTCAAAATTTCCAGGCTTTTAAGAGAGATTCTACACCTTTTAAAGGCCAAACACTTAACTTTAATCAAGGCTAACAAGTAAAGATTCTACAACATACAACTTTACGTCCAAATCTTAACACACATGAGGCAAGAGAAGTCACAGAAAAGATTCAACTAATGCCAGAACAAAGAATCAAGCAACCTTCAGGTAATGTGAAGGTTTTGGCAATGCAAGGCACATCATGTGTCAATGATAAAAAAAAAAAAAAAAAAAACATAGCATAATTAAAATAAACATGACAAACTTTTGGATGATAGGTCAAACAATTACTGATAAATTGGGGGGGGGAGGTAAGAGGAGAACACAACAACACAAGTTTAAGGGTGCAAAGAATGCAAAGTTTTAAGCTATTCGCGATCGATCAAGACAACAACAAACTAGGATTTCCAAGTCATTTCTAGCTTAATTTTGTATTGAATAGCATTTAAATGGTAAAAAATAAGGCTACAGTTTTCAATTAGTGAAGACCCTTTTTAGAAGCTAAACAGATTTCAAAACTGGGCCATTTTTAAGGTAAAACGCAAAAAGATCATGCTCAGCAAGCAGAAATACTAGAATGGGCAGATGGGCATAGAGGTACTAGCCTTATGTCTCTTGTGAAGTCTACTTGGCAACTAGTAGTCCATATATGCATATGGGGGGGGGGGGGGACAAGTAGAATAGTCAAGTAAACAAACAATTACCACGAAGGAAGAGTCTAGGATAAATGGGATCATAGAGGTTCACCCTAAGCTAGAGGAATTCTGAGGATTCAACAGAGTTTAAATAATCATAATCAAGAACAAGTGCACCAAGGCTGATGGAAATCTCTACAAAGGTTTGAACAAGGTTTCAACAGCACAGGTGGGCCTCTAGTGGTATAAATAGGGACATGAGGCTAGTTCCTAAGTTCCAATTTTTGTCATAAGTTTTCGAAAATAGAGTCTAAGTAAGTTCAAAAGGGATTTTTACAAACCATAAGATGGCTTTGGCACATAGACAAGTTTAAAGAGATCTTGAATAGCTTTGGCAAATATCTTAGCTAGAGATGAGCAAAAAATGTCATCCTAGGCATACTAGAAGAACAAGCAAACACAGACCTCATTTTGTTTTATTAAAACAACAGTGATAGCACACAAAAAGGACAATGTTATGTGATTCAAAATAGTGATTAAGCAGACTAGGTATGGAACCTATTTAAGTCAAGTATGTATTGAACACCTTTGAGTACATGACAGTTTCTTTTTAGAAGAAAGAAAAACTACAAACACCTCATCACTGGTTTCCCACTAATTGAACATGGACAAACATTTCCAAATGGTAGGTTGAAATCAAGTAGTTTGAACCCAGGGAAGAACCCAGGAAGCTAATCCACACAAAATCACACATTCAAAATCTAAACTGCTCTAATGAGTCAACTGAAAGGATCTTTAAGAACAGCTAAGTGTCATTTCAGACTCAGTTTCTACTCAGAGTCTGGCTATTCACATTTTAGGCACCTTAGGGGGATCAGAAACAAATAGACAGGTGATGATTTTACCTTTCAAGCACTCAGGTGGGTAAGTCAACTCATATTATCAAAATTTTTCAATGTTCATTCTTTAATTTAGCAGTTTACACATATTCATGGGAAACTTAAGAAGTTTACACATATTCATGGGCAGGAAATATTTAGTTTTGCAAGATCAGGTAAGGATGGATCACATGTCACTTAAGCTAAGCAAAAGGGTTCATGTCATTCATGGTAAGGCTATGTGAAGACATAGATATATACAGCAAGTAGATAGAATATATGCACAGAGATTACAAAGTGAAGCGACCATAGTGATTTCTCACAAAACACCAAACAAAGGGGTTCCAATGGCCACATCACCTATTGCTTTTCCCATTTCTACTCATTTTGCCAACTTAGAAACCTATATAAAAGACTAAAAGCGAGCAGGTAGGTTCCTTTTCATTTTTTACCCTTTAATCTATCTTAACACTCCATTAATAAGTCATTCAGTGATGAAGTATCTTATTTTATGATTGCAACCCTAAACAGATCCATAACAACCAGATATCACAAACAGTGGCCAACCATACCCCTTTCTTTGCTACTTGAACGCCTTATTTAGGAAATGTCACCAAACAGAGCACTAAACAGGCCTATAATTTTTTTAGAACAATAAAACTTAGATCACTTTCAGACTGGGCAAGGTAATAGATTTAGTTTGAAAATATGTATTTATCTCTTCTTTCAAACCATTTATGGTTCAAGAACTGCTCATACAACTTTACACTTTACTAACACAGAAGTTTTAAGATTTGTAACTAAACTATCCAAAACCAAACAGAACCAATGGAACAGTAACTCATAGTCAAAAATATGCTTTTTCATTATTTTTTTTAAAACATTTTAAGCACATTCTCAGCTTAAGATAATGCAGGAACCAGAATAGTAGTATTACAACACATAAAACATGTCCCATGAGTCATCAATACAAAAAAAAAAAAAAAAAAAAAAAAAAAAATTTTAAAGCGATTTTCTTAGCTTAAACTAATACAAATCCACAATAGCAACATCAAGATATCAAAACAGACCATGTAAACAATAATCAATATAAGAAAGCATTTTAAGCAATTTGAATAAACATCTATACAGAAAGAGCCTCTCAAGCAAATAAATAAGGTAAATGAAGTTGAGACAAGTTGTTACCTTTTTTAGGGGAAACCTAAAGATCAAAGGTGGGGATTGGATCCACACTTCAATGCCAACAACCAAAGAAACCTTTTAACAACCTTGCTTTTGTATTTTTTGGGTCATAAATCTCTATTCCAAAAGTAGTGTAAGTCTTTTTATAGCATTCTTATATAGTATAGTAGTAATATTTTCAGATATATGGAGAGGAATATTTAACACTTTCTAGGATTCTTGATACTCAAAGGTTTTTTTTAGAAAGAAAAATTCCGGATCCCTTCAAAGGTCATATGACATTCTATATATAGTAGCAGGAGTAGGGCTTAGGGACAAAAGAGGTAAAACCTAAAGTTCAACCGAATTTCCCCCTCATTCTCAAACCCTAAATCAAACAAATGCAAATTCAATAAAAGACAAACCAATTTCTCAACAAATTCGTACCAATAGTACTATAACCTATCAGAATTTGTACAAATCACACAACAAAACAAAAAATCTGATGGATTACACCATAAAAATCCAAATAAAATTCAGCAAAAATAGGGAATACTAAGATAGTACAGTGAGTCACACAAGCAGCCAAAATTAGTACAACACAAAATTTTTCTAACATTCTCACTTAATTCTCTCCATTTGTGTGTCATAGTGCCAAGATTAAAGGATAGAATTAAATTCCCAATTAAGTGTCACGCCCTAA
Organism: Lycium ferocissimum; assembly: GCF_029784015.1. Classification (NCBI taxonomy): domain Eukaryota; kingdom Viridiplantae; phylum Streptophyta; class Magnoliopsida; order Solanales; family Solanaceae; genus Lycium; species Lycium ferocissimum. Next base: position 6,907 of record NW_026719813.1, read on the forward strand.
CCCCGTAGGCCGTTAGTGCCCAGCCGGGATCTCTACAAAAGTGGGATTTCTTATGTCTTTGAAATCAAAGATTAGTATGAGGAATCTCTTTAATTCTCTCCATTTGTGTGTCTGTGCCTTCACCATTTTATAGTGCCAAGATAACAGCAGTGACTAAAGTCAAAGAGCCCCTAGGGAGAGTTCGAATAGAGATTATGATAACGAAAATGATCGAGCACGAAAAGAAAGAAGGGGTTATGAGAAAACGGGAGAATAGATTATGACATGTATAGCCGAGAGTAAATTCCCAACTATTAAGAATTCGGGTATGATAAGAACAAATAGGTAGGGCAACCATTTTTCAAAATGAGAAAGAGATTATGCGGGAGCGATTTTGAATCGAACATGAAAACGGGAGAAATGATAGAATTTTAAAACTTAGAAATAAATCGAGCATGAGTGTAAAATAAAAGGGAAATATATAGCTACGGATTAGTGTTAGACAACAAGAAGACAAGGCGGAGCAAAACCCCTCGAGAATTTGGAATGACTACCCGATTGGAGTAAGTGAAATGTAGCCTTGGAAGAGTTGCTACATTGGTTGAAATGGCCATGACTTGCTATATAAAAGGTTCTCCTCGCTTCAAAAACAAATCCATGTGTTATAAAGAAAGACACGAGTATGATACGCCATTGAAAAGGGAAATTGAGATTGAAAATAGGGGAACGGAATACAGACGGATAATGGTATAAGTACACCTAGGGGGGACGGAAAAAAAAATGGGACCGCAATATATTTGAAAGATACTTGACTTCAAGTGAGTGCAAAACAAGTTTTGGTAGCAATAAACGGATAGAAGTCAGATTATCCAATATATATCTTCAATGATATGACTACATTAAGATTTTGAATCCCGTAATTAAAACTTTAACCTGCCATTAGTGTTAACAAGTGACGACCATGAAATTTAAAAAAAAAACCTTTGGAAAAGGAAATGGGACCAAAGTTTCAATTGCAAACATGTTCCTTTTTAAATTATTTAACAAGTTTAAAAAAAAAACCTTGAGTTTTAAAACACGATTTAAAGGTCCCTTGTACACAAGTTAAATAAACATGTATAATTTCATAAAACGATGTATTTGTATAAAACTTAACACGTAAGTTCGTATATATAAAAATAAAGTTCATAACACGTCGTTTTAAAATACGAGCTTCAATACGAGCCCAATATTGACATAGTTCCGAGCAATATTTTAAAAATGCAAAAAAATACGGTCAAAAGTGTCGTAATTCATACGTTTTTTTAAATTATAAAATTTCCCGAGCTGGACGGAACGAAATGTATATCTTCTTTTCAAATAAAATTTGTAAAAGTAGATAACTCGTAATTGCTTGTAATTGTTAATTTTACGCAAATAATAATTAAACGTCAATTTTTGCAATTTTTTGGGATTTTTAAACTTTAAATTTTTAAAGGGCATCCTTACTCCGTCTTGGACTCGGGAAATATGAAAATTTAAAATATACGTCTTACACGGTGAAAATTGGCTGTTAACAATTGCCCCTTCGAAGTTCAAGGATGGCAAGGCCATCCTTGAGCTACGAATTTGACAAACATAATTTCACCGAATAAAAGATATTACAGTCTTTTTTGCGCAAAATTTCAAAAGTTATGGCCGGATCCCGGTTTCTGGGCTCCTACATATCTCAGGCTACGTGAGAATTCAGGGCATTTGTAGTTCTGACTCTATGAGGACTATATATAAAAAAATAGGAGTTTCTTTATGTTATCTCGAGATGTCCTAAGATAACTATAGGAATATGGCCGAGCCTCGAAACTTGAGTAGCCTACATATCCCTGACTTTGGGAATCAGGCCAATTGTAGTTCGACTCAATAGCACGAAAAGGAATATCCCTTTGTGTGGAAACCTCCTTGGCCGTTTCTGGCTGAAGATCAGAGCCGGAGGCGATTTTTGAAAGGCTTATTAGTGTTGATGTTTGAAGCGATCTCCAATCCCTAATGTAGAAAGCTTGACTTTCATACACAGATTTTGACCGGTTGCCCAAGAAAGAGTTCCACATATGCTCCGCATGTTTAGAATCTGGCTCTTGCTTCCACCTTTGGAAGCTTCTAGCTCGTCTACAAACGCTGAGCCCTGCGTGTTAGTCTTTAAAATTTTGATCTTAATAGTCATACATGTGTGGCATTTCGCCATTTTGTTGTCATTGTCGTCACTCCTCACTGCTATATCCGTTTTTTCGCCAATGTTTATTTGTCTTCTTCCTTTCTCTTGTAAGTGCGTGTTTTTGTGTATATTTTGAAAACAATCTACTCTGGGTAATCATCACGATACTTCAACCGATTTTTTTTTGTCGCTGTCAAATGTTAAAATCATTCAATGATAACTTCAATTGGGATCTGGGTCGGGCTATCCGCGTTTAACGCGAACCTACACACGGTACCGATTGTCATTTTTGTAACTTGATATGTCAATCATGAAACCCTTGTTTTCTTGTGTGGGGTCATTTTTGTTTCTTACGACGTCCACTACCCTCAAAAATTTGGCGTCACATCATGATTGCATATCGCGATAACTGTCCAAATCTGGTGTCGCTCATCCCGTTATCCGCATACGGTGACCGCGGTATACTAGTTGGTCTAACATCACCTATAGTCAAAAATACCTAAATGTAGACTGCTTATCAGAGTGCGGGATCATATTCCTCTCATGATGATCGCTAACCCCTGTGTCTAGAATTATAACATTTAGTTAGAATTTTCAAGTTAACTACGGCACATTCAAAGGCGGAGCCTTTTCTCATGACTACCACTATCCCTGAATCATGATTTCGTTAACTTGAAATAGACTGCAATAGCGATCGCAAATCTTGACGTAGGAATCACATTCGCATTTCAACGATTGCGGACATCAAGCTCGGAATTACGCTACCTATTTTTGGCTATATATATGGACGGCGACTCAGCCCTTTCGGCACATAGTCTCTTAATCCATATCGTCATTTTGAGGAGTGAAGCTTACCTCGGTGGCAAGAATTACACCTTCCTTTTTTTGACTCCGGAGAAGAATACCCGTCCGTCAACAGGATTTACATCTTCCAAAAGGACTAGATTCGATTGTGAGTAACAACATTCAATCCCGCTATCGACGCGCCATTTTAAAATTTTGAATTTTTTACATCCCTCCCAAAGTATCAATCAAACCATGCGAGTTTGGGCGGGTCCAAACCCCGATCGGAAATTTTTTTTTTTGGCT
>NW_026719814.1:0-11091 GCF_029784015.1 Lycium ferocissimum
CTGGGTTCCCAAAAAAACGAATCATCGAACATAGGGCGGGGGGGCCCCCGCCCCAAACATCACAAATGCAGAATGTGCATAGCAAAACATATACCAAATGTGGGCTCCGGACCGAGGGGAGCACTCCGAATGGCGAGAATGGGTAGCCTAAGCCGGGAGGATCACCCAACCGAGCGTACACAATGCGGGCATGAAACGCAGCCCCCGAAGAACAGGGGGTCAGTACGAAAGAAGTACTGAGTATGTAAAGCAGGAGGTACAGTAACTCAAATCATGCTGGAGTCAGAAGATACAGAAACAAATACAGAAGTGACAGATCAGACCTGTGCGGAAACCAAATGTATAATGCAAATAAAAATCATGCATAGGGCTCAGGAACGTGGTCACCCCCGACGGGTGCCACAACACATCATACTCCGGAGAAGTTTTCAAATCTCAGTACATCTCCGAACACATCATAACATCACACACATCAAATCATCGAGAATATATCGGATGCCATATCACATCATAACACCATAAACGGTAACTTGACCCCATAACGAGGTCTCGAAATCGTAACACATCATCACTAGAATATGTCTCATAATGCGCACGATCACGAAATAGGCCCGTGCGGCGAACGAAGTCATAATCATGGCACGAGCGAGAGTAGTGCGAGAAACCATATACAAATTTAAAAGTAAATTCAGTCTTGACACGTAGTTTCATATACGAACACATTAGGATAAGAAGGCTCAAAAATAAGTATCGAGTTAATCGGAATTAATATACAAAAGTCGCGGACTTTTAAGTTATCAATTTTTTCGAAAAATACATCGTAGGTCATAGAAAGATTTAGTATCGTTCCTAGTGAAGAACGTTCAAATATCATTACAGGGCATTTCAAACGGACCTTAGAGTCATAGGCAAACGTTTCCTTTTCATATCATACGAAAATGAGTCAAACCAATCAAATAAGGGAAGTCTCAGGACTTGCGGGCCCACCTCGTGTCAGGTCGAGGCGGCAGACATAAATTACAAACATTAGGCTCCCTAAGATTATTCATAAGAGTTTCGGAGCGGTTCGAATACATTTGCAAAAGTTACAAAGGTTTAAGCATTCTTTCAACCAAATGCAAAGATTATAGTTCAAATGCGCTGAATGAATAGTACTCAAAATCAAACTCGAATTTCAGAACGAGGGTATCCCTGAGGTTTCGATCTTAACCTAGTATGACTAGGACATGCCAAATGAAGAAAAAGGTAGGCTTTACATACCTTCGTTGCACTTTACGTTCGCTCAAATTCAATTCCCGTTTGCTCCAAAATCTACAAATGGTCACAATTGCCAAATGTGAATTCAAGCTTTAGAATTCAATCTCCAAACCCATACTTGTCTACCGAAATTTGGCCGCGCCTCCCCTATAGATACATCATCCCCGAGAATTAAACTCGGCCAAAATAACAACCAACCCAACAACAACATCAGAATCACAACAAAATACATATTAACACAAATAGTCTTTCTTTCTACATAATGCATTAACTTCCGTTCTAACTTCACACCTTTCATTCAATGTCAACGTTTTCATATTCCTCTTGTTACATCCGGCATTTTTGCGTATCCGAAAATTTGGAAGTAACCTTGACTTGCAAGGAATGAGGTCAAGTTTGGATTTTTCTTAGTATGTGTATGTTAGTTATGGAAGTTTGAAGGCGGAATCAATGGAGAAGGCCTAAGGGCAAAATTGGAATTTCGGAAATTTGTTTCGGAAATTTTAAGATGTGACTTATGTTGAATTGGGCCAAAAAAAAAACAAGAGAAATGAAGCCCAAGTGAGGGGTTGGTAGGCCATAGGCCATGGCCCAAACATGAGATTAGTCATATGCTAAGCATGTGACTAATTAAAATATGAAGGGAGCTAATCTTCAAGAAAGTTCAAGAAAACAAAAGAAAAGCTTGAGACTTCCATGAAAAGGCCATTCGGCCGAGAAAAAAAAAAGGGAAAAAAATTGCTAGCCTTCAACTTTGATCTTAGAAGCTTGTTCTTCTTGAATTCTTAGTAAACTCGAGGTGCTTTCTACAAGTTAGTATAATTTTCAAGTCAAAAATTGGATTTGTTTTTGGCAAGGAGAAGAAATTTGAAAGGTAAGAATTCTTGTTTTTATATTGGGAGAATTATGTATGTGTTGTAGTATGTGTAGAGTATATGAGAATTATGGAAGTGTTGTATGCATGTGTGTGTGTGTTTGTGTGTTGGCCGTGGCATATGGTAGTGTATGAACAAATTGTTAAACTTGTAAGTATGTTGATTATGTTGTCATGGCCTTAAGAAATATATGAGAAGTATGAAGAATTTGTATGTTGTGAATTATGGAGTGAAGCCGTGTGTATGTGTGTATATATATATATATAGCCGTGCATGTGCATGGTTGTGTATTGAAGATGTGTTGAATTTTATGTTGTGTTCTAGTTGTAGTTATGATGAAATTCATATTGGAGATGAAGTTGAATAAATTGGATTGAAGTTGGAAATGTGTATGTTGTAAGAGTTATGGAAAAGGTTGGGAATAAAAATGAATTGGCTTGCTTGATATTTTAATTGTGTCGTTATGATTCTTATAACATTAAGGAAAGGTTTAATGGGTTGAGTTAGTATTGATTTGAAAGTATGAAGTTGAAATAAGAATTATGGCATTATGTTGGAAAGTAAGCATATTGTGTTGTTGTTGTTATTGATGTTGTTGTTGGCTTGTTGTTGGTTATTTTAGTAGAGCTAAGTCTCGGGGGTGTGGTATGTATAGGAAGTGCGTAGAAATTTCGGTAGCCAAGTATAAACCAAAGTTGAAATGTTAGTTTACATGAATGTGCTTGGTAAGAATGACCATTTGCGGTTTTTGGGTAAAACGGGGAATTGAAGATTGGACGCGCGTAAGGGCGTAATCCGGATATGTAAAGCCTTGCCCTTTACTCTTTGGCATGTTCGAGCCTATCGGGCTTGAGCTTTGATTGTACTTACGCACTCTCAGAATTCGAGATTGAAAATAGCCAAATCATTGATAAGAATGAACCAAATTCTTCGGCCGGCCTATAAGCGTACCTTCCATAAATGGAGTCGAAACACTTTAAAATGATTATGGACGACTCCTAAGGTTCATTATCTATAATTTACATACTTTATTATGATTGAATAGAGGTGGGCCCACAATACCACAACTCGGTAAGGTCCAAATCGATACGTTTACGTACGGTTTTTCGTAGATAACTTTTAATTATATTACGTACGCTAACTAATAGCCCCATTATGTCTTTACGAATCTGAATGTTACTACGACCTACGGAACGATTCGATACCTGGGATTTACGATATGATGCGCTGACGATCGACTTGTCTTACGAACTACTTCGGTTTGATTACGTACGTATGTCGGTACGTGTGTGTATGGTTTCTCATGGATCTGTTCGTGGATGCCTCAATACTTCCTTCCTTTGCGCCGGGCCGGGTTACGCTGGTGCGTGCACCTGTTTGCATTGTTCATAGCGTCCCTCGGATTGTGCGGGCGGTCTGTACGTATCGATGTGACCGATGATGGTGCGATTGTGATATTATGGGGATGGCGGCAGGGATGGCACTTGATACGATTACGTACGTCACCGCGTCCCCGTACTACGGCCGGGTTACATTACCGCGTCCCTTATTAAAGGGCCGGGATACGTCTGTATGTGTTTGGGATCCGATTTATGATATGTACGTGCATATGATTGTGACTGCATGCATGATTAACATGTTACGATTACGTATGTACGATTTGGACTGCGATTACGTAAATCGCATTTACGTACGACCGTATTCTAATTACATGCTGTATACATTTGAGATACGATTACGTAAGGGAGTACGTCTGTTCCGTAAGTACGACTCGCCTACGAATCGATTACATCCGGCTCTCTTAATTATTATTCGTACATTGCGATTTTACGTATCGATTACGGTTATTATATTTATGTATATTATGTTTCAGCTTTTACATACTCGGTACATCTTCGTACTGACCCCCTTGCTTCGCGGGGGCTTATTTACATGCCCGCGGTGCAGACGCGCCGCACGGTGCGCCGCCGGTTTAGGATATTGAGTGCCTTTGTACGGAAGCTCCTTTCGATCGGAGTGATACTTTTGGTATATATCTTGTTGTGTTGTTACGTATATATGATCATTTGGGTACGGCGGGGCCTTTGTCCCGTCTTCGGTTACATATACGCCGATTCCGATACATGTGTTAGAGGTACGGTGTACGTATGTGGGTGTATCTTATCCGCAATACTGGGTAAGTGTGTGTGTGATATGCGACTATATGCCGTTATAATGCTTCCTAACGACGTATAATTTTCGGTATGTATATGTATACGTATGTTCGTGCGATGCACATCATGTACATATTGGATTTATGTATGTTAAACGGATTAGCTATTTGGCATGTCGGATCTGGTGGGTAGGTACGTATGTGGGTGTCCAGTAGGACACCGGTCACGGCCCACGGGGGTTGGGTCGTGACAGAGAAGTGAGCTCTCCGGAGGCGGTCGGTTCTCGGAATGTACGCCCGAGGCCGTGTCTAGTAGAGTCTTGTTTATCGATGTGTTGGGGCTTGTCTATAAACGGGGAGGCCTACGAGACATCTAGGATGTTATGTTACCCTTTCTTGGAATCTTAGATCGTGCGATAGGGCGTATGTAATAGGATGGGTCCTTCCAACGGAATTCTTGTATATGCGGCGAGGCTCCAAGAAACGGCAGCGTCGGTATTTTTGAAATTATTTCGACCCTCTCCGCACGGGTGATTGTAGGGTGGAACAAGATGAAGAGGCCGGCGTCGATGATGGAGATGGGGGTGCGAAGGCCCCCGGGGCGTCACGGCGCGTAGGCGGAGCCGATTATTCGGTGAGACGGATCCTTCGGAGGATCCCGGAGAGCGACTATGATAGGAGTCCTTCGGAGGGACCCGGCCGACGATTCCTCAGGAGATGTTGACCCCCGAGGGCGAGAGGGGATTACGCGGAGGGAGGGCGGCTACGATACGGACCCCTCGGAGGATCCTTCGGAGGATAGCTACGACACGGATCCGTACGGACCCACCTATGATTCCTCCCGAGTCTCCGATACACCGAACGAGAGGATCCGTGGAGGATGGTATGAGCACGGACATCTCGGAGGATCGAGGCGATGACCCTCCGGAGCTTCTTACCTCCACGAGGAGGAGGATAGTTATGAGGTAGACTATCGGAACTTGTACCGGGACTCGGAGGAGAGGATTTCTTTGTAAATGCCTTGATTATTTACTAATGAGCAGGTGTCGGCCGGCTACCTCGGAGAGTGCTGCGGCTTTTTCTTTTGATTTGGTCACCGGTGGCGGTTGTCCCCGATCGTCCACTCGATACCCCCTCCGACTCGGATGTTGGATTTATAGTGGAGGCCGGGTAGTAGGGAGCGGCGGACGGACGAGGATGATGATGGACACGCCTCTCACAGCGGCTCTTTGGTCGGATTCGAAATTGAGTATTTCATGAGTATAGGAGTTCACAAATTTCTTATGTGTATGATTTTTGTAAAATATTATTCGGTGTCGGTAAGACGGCGGGAATGTCCCCGCCCGGCCAGTATAAATCTTGAGACCCCCGGTAGTGGTGGATAATTATGAGTCTTGATGAGTAGTAGATATGGCTTAGAAAGGGCAATATGGTAATTGTGTAATTTGGACGGGGTGGGACACTTCTGAAAGTTTCGAAGAAAAATTTATTAAGGTCTTTGAGAACGGCCCTAAATTCATGATAACCCAAAGATTGTGTGAGGCAATTGACGCGATGATATTGCGGTAACACGTCGAATGCATAAAAGTTTTTGAAGTTAGCGTGCTAGGACCGGAAGCAATTAAGGATGGGTGACCCACAGGAAGTATGTGGGAATTTTTCACAAATATGGATATGGAGACTAAATGCGAAGTTGGGAGTAACTTAAGTGGAATTTGAGTATGTGGAGTGATTAGGGATTCTAAAAGGCGGTTCGACTATAAGTACGCAATTAAATACGCCATATTTACGTACCCTGCTTTCGGTAAAGCTACATTTTTACTACACTCTTTGTGCTTTTTAATACGATTACGTTAGGTTTAATATACCCACATGCGTCCAACTCGAATCATCGTAATTAAATACGATATGCTTCGGTAATATGCAGTTAATTCCGAATCATTGTATTCACATACGACACGATACGAATACGTACGATATATTTACGTATGTACGCCGGATCACGAATCATCGACCGTACGCCACGTGCGACCTCGAAATTTGTGAATATCGATATATGTGTCTCCGTCGACTACGATTTCGAAATACTGTCAGATAAACCTCTATATGTCGACTCACGATTATAGATCCGTCCCGATAAACCTCTGTCTGTCCAGCTCGATTTTGAGACCGCTTAAGACACGTCGGAATCGCCGTCAACAGCGCTTCGTGCTTGATTCCGGATATGACTCAAGTCGATGTCCGTTTGACATGCAGTTACACGGTTAAGATCTGTCCGCCGTATACCTGATACGAGACGGTAGGAACTCTTCTAGTCTGGCGATGTCGAAAAGATGGATGAAGTTGGAAAAATGAAAGTGGATTACGAGTTCTTCGATCAAGTGCAAGTACGTAAATGGCAACTAGACCTCCAGAGGCGATTCCCGATCTACCATGAGGGTTGAATTAACATTCGAGGACGAATGTTTTAAAGGGGGGAGGATGTTACATCACGGCATTTTTACGTATCCAGAAAATTTGGAAGTAACCTTGACTTGCGAGGAATGAGGTCAAGTTTGGATTTTTCTTAGTATGTGTATGTTAGTTATGGAAGTTTGAAGGCGGAATCAATGGAGAGGCCTAAGGGCAAAATTGGAATTTCGGAAATTTGTTTCGGAAATTTTAAGATGTGACTTATGTTGAATTGGGCCAAAAAAATAAGAGAAATTGAAGCCCAGTGAGGGGGGTTGGCCGGCCATAGGCCATGGCCCAAACCCGTGAGATTAGTCATATGCTAAGCATGTGACTAATTAAATATATGAAGGGAGCTAATCTTCAAGAAAGTTCAAGAAAACAAAAGAAAAGCTTGAGACTTCCATGAGCAAGGCCATTCGTAGAAAAAAAAAGGGGAGAAAAAAAAATTGCTAGCCTTCAACTTTGATCTTAGAAGCTTGTTCTTCTTGAATTCTTAGTAAACTCAAGGTGCTCTACAAAGTTAGTATAATTTTCAAGTCAAGGGAGTGGTTGTTTTGGCAAGGAGAAGAAATTTGGAAAGGTAAGAATTCTTGTTTTTATATTGGGAGAATTATGTATGTGTTGTAGTATGTGTAGAGTATATGAGAATTATGGAAGTGTTGTATGCATGTGGTGTGTGTTTGTGTGTTGGCCAAGTAGCATATGGTAGTGTATGAACGAAATTGTTAAACTTGTAAGTATGTTGATTATGTTGTCATGGCCTTAAGAAATATATGAGAAGTATGAAGAATTTGTATGTTGTGAATTATGGAGGTGAAAGCGTGTGTATGTGTGTATATATATATATATAGCGTGCATGTGCATGGTTGTGTATTGAAGATGTGTTGAATTTTATGTTGTGTTCTAGTTGTAGTTATGATGAAATTCATATTGGAGATGGAAGTTGAATAAATTGGATTGAAGTTGGAAATGTGTATGTTGGCCGAGAGTTATGGAAAGGTTGGGAATAAAAATGAATTGGCTTGCTTGATATTTTAATTGTGTCGTTATGATTCTTATAACATTAAGGAAGGTTTAATGGGTTGAGTTAGTATTGATTTGAAAGTATGAAGTTGAAATAAAATTATGGCATTATGTTGGAAAGTAAGCATATTGTGTTGATTGTTGTTGTTATTGATGTTGTTGTTGGCTTGTTGTTGGTTATTTGAGCCGAGCTAAGTCTCGGGGTGTGGTATGTATGGGGAAGTCTTTGTAGAAATTTCGGTAGCCAAGTATAAACCAAAGTTGAAATGTTAGTTTACATGAATAGTAAGCTGGTAAGAATGACCATTTTGCGGTTTTGGACGAAACGGGAATTGATTGGACGCGCGTAGGCGTAATCCGGGTATGTAAAGCCTTGACCTTTACTCTTTGGCATGTTACGAGCCTATCGGGCTTGAAAAGAGCTTTGATTGTCTTACGCACTCTCGGAATTCGAGATTGAAAATAGCGCCAAATCATTCGGTAAGAATGAACCAAATTCTTCAGCCCCGACCTATAAGCGTACAACTTCCATAAATGGAGTCGAAACACTTTAAAATGATTATGGACGACTCCCCTAAGGTTCATTATCTATAATTTACATACTTTATTATGATTGGGTCAGGGTGGGCCCACACTACAACTCCCGAGTAAGGTCCAAATCGATCATTTAAATGCATTTTTCGTAGATAACTTTTAATTATATACATCCCGCTAACTAATGAGCATTATATGTTGTCTTTACGAATGCGAATGTTACTACGACCTGCGGAACGATTACGGATACTCGGTTACGATATGATCGCCCTATTCGATGCGACTTATCTTACGAACTACTTCGGTTTGATTACGTACGTATGTCGGTCTGTGTGTGTGGTTTCTCATGGATCTGTTCGTGGATGCCTCGAAATGCTTCCTTCCACTAACGCCGGGCCGGGTTACGTAGTCGTGCGCCTGTTGCATTGTTCACGCGTCCCTCGGATTGTGCGGGCGGGATCTGTCGTATACGATATGACCGATGATGGTGCGATTATGTGATATTATGGGGATGGCGCCAGGATGGCACTTGATACGATTAATGCATCCCGCGTCGTACTAGGGCGGGTTACCATTAAACGTCCGTCAGTAAAGGCGGATACGTCATCTTTTGTATGTGGCGAGATAGATTTACGTATGTACGTACGCATATGATTATGACTGCATGCATGATTACATACATTCGATTCAATATGTACGATTTGGACTACGATTACGTACGTCACATTTCTGTACGTCGACCGTATTCTATTGCATGCATATACATTTGAGATCCGATTACGTACGGATGCACGTAAAATGCCGCTCATAAGTCGACTCGCTACGGAATCCGATTACGTAGCTCTATACCTTATTATTAAATACATTACGATTTTACGTATCTGATTAACGGTTATTATATTTATGTATATTATGTTTCCGCTTTACATACTCGGTACATCTTCGTACGACCCACCCCCTTCGCGGGGCTGTGTTATACATGCCGGGGTACAGAGGGCCGAGCCTTTGCCTTGTCTGCCGCCCGATTTAGGATATTGATGCAACTGTACGGAAACTCGCTTTCGATCCGGAAGTGATACTTTTGGTATATATGTACATTGTGTTGTTACGTATATATGATCATTTGGGTACGGCGGGGCCTGTCCGTCTTACGATTACGCCTTCGATTCGATACGTATGTTAGAGGTCTGCGGATATGTACGGGGTGTGGGTTATCCTTTATGCAGGTAAGTGTGTGTGATATGCGACTACATACGTATAATAGCCCTAACGACACGTATAATTTTCGGTATGTATATGTATACGTATGTTCGTGCGATACATATATTATACGTATTGGATTTATGTATGTTAAACGGATTAGCTATTTGGCATGTCGGATACATTTGGGTAGGTACGTATGGGTGTCAGTAGGACACCGATCGCGGCCAAGAGGTTGGGTCGACACCTCACTACTACTAATACAAGGCCATTCGAATACATTTCGGACCATTTCTCATTATCTCAAAAGGCAAAGGTTTCCATCAAACCATAATTCATCCAAAACCTCTACAAATGCAACAAAACTACAAAATTTGCATTGCCTTCTTCCACGTTCATTAACAATGACATTGATTCACCCTTACTTTCATAATTACATAAAACTATATGGACACACCCAATTTCCCACAACCAACATACATGCCAATTTCAATGCAGAGCTTAGTCGTTAAACTCTTATTCACATCATAAATGCCGCAACGACACAACTAACATATTAAACGAAATTAATCCATTTCATTTCTATCTCACCTGCAGCCTTAATCCCCACTTCCAACTTCAAAAATTCATTGACTTTCATTTCCAATATAAAGTCCACCACAACTACATTTAGAATCTGACATAAAATTCAACTCACCTTATTTATACAACCTCACACACACACGCCACATACACTTTTCACACACATGCACGCCATGCAACCACACACCACTGATTCCATAATTCTCATTCCATTAGATCATTATAACATATAAATTCATTTCGTAACACAAAAGCATAGAAATCTTACCTTTTTTTCTCCAAATTTCAACTCGCCGAAAACGTAGTTTTCTTGCTTAACCAATTATACCACGTCGGAGAGCGTCTTGAGCTTGTTACTAATTCAAACAAAGATTTTTGGATTAAGTAGAAAGGCTAGAAAAATTTCTTTCTTTTTTTTTTTTTTTTTCTCTCTTAGGCGAAGGCTCTTTCTTTCTTTCTTGATTTTTCCTTTGTTTTCTTGAATATTCAAAGGATGAACATATATATACATGTCATCCTTTCTAATTTAAATGTCACATGATCCTCATGACATGGCTTGGGCCATTTCTTAAGGCCTTGCCGGCCACCCTTCCAAATTTGGGCCTCGAGATTCTTTCACTTTTTTTTTTTTTTCTAGCCCAATTACTTATGGATCATCTTTCGCAAATTCCCGAAACAAATTTCTAAAATTCCATCTTTGCCCTTAGGCCTTCTCCAATGTTCTTGTATCAATATTTTCCATAAGTAACAACATACACACCACATATAATCAAAGCATGGCCTTACTCTTACAAATCACAATTGTGTCCAAATTTTTTTGAATGTGCAAAAACACGGGATATAACATCCTCCCCCCATAGAACATTCGTCCTCGAATGTTGAATCTGGGGAAATATGATAAGGGGGCCCCCTTTTAACTAGTACTCGTATTTGATCAAAATTTTGGGGGATTCGTTTTACTCCCTTTTGTCCTTTCATGTTACCATATTGGTTTTGGGAAACATATTAGGGGCT
>NW_026719815.1:0-10730 GCF_029784015.1 Lycium ferocissimum
GATAATTCGGAATAATTGCGAAAAGTTAAAGGTAAGACTATTTCCAAATTATTTTGGCGAACAAGTTGTTGGAGAATATTATTTATGAACATTATTATTGAGGAAATATTGGAAAAGGTTAAGGGCAAAAAACGAAAATTCACAAGGGAGTTCATGGTAATTTTGTGGAAGGCTAGGGGTAGAATGGTAATTTCACAAAAGTCTTGAGAATCCTTGAAGATTACCATGTTGGCCAAATGGTGTGCCACATTTTTTTTTATTAATAGGGGCTAATTGTAAATTATGAAAATTTCATGGACCAAAGCTTGTTGAAGAAGACACTTTGTCTTCTTTGTAGAATTTTGAGAAAATTCAAGAAAAAAGAAGAATACTCTAGAGAAAAATAAGAAGGGGACATGTGGAAACTTTATAATTGGAAGGGACTAAAGTATAAATAAGAAAAATGGCTAGTTCTTCATTATTTAAGAGTTGGAGAAGAGAAAAAAAAAAAGAAGAAAGAAAGAAGCAAGAGAAGAGAGAGGGACGGCCAAGAAGAGAAAAAAAAAAAAATTCAAGCCATCCAATTTTGATCCAAAAATTCCTCTCTTCTTGAATTCTTATCATGTTCAAGACTCTCTTCAATATGGTATAGTTATTTGAGCAAGAAAATCATTTTTGTGGCAAGTGGGAAGTTGAAGAAAAGGTAAGAATTCTCATTCTTTTATGTGTTATGGAAGAGTTATATATGTTGTAGTATGTAGAACTCAATGAAAATCATAGAAATATTGTGTGGTGTGTGCAAGCCGTGTGGTGTGCTATGTGTATGTGGCCGTGTGGCATGGAAAATTGGAAGAGAGATGAATTCATTTTATTTAGTGTATTAGTTGTGTTGTTATGGTTTTGTGATGTAAATAGAAGGTTAATGATTCTTGTTGGCTTGAGAATTTGTTGTAAAGTTGTTGTAGGAAAATTAGTGAAGTTATGGGAAATTTGTATAATTTTGGAAATGAATTGTTAAGATACAAATTATGATGATTGTTGATGGAATTGGAAGATGGAAACATGTTATGAATATGTATGTTGAAGATTAGAAGTTTCGGATGAATTAAGGTTTTGGTGGAAAACTTGTATATTTTGTATATTTGGTGAATATTTTGTAAAATGATATGAAATGTTTCCGAATTGTATTGAAGTGATCTTGATTAGTGGATGAATATGAGAATGTTAGTATTGAATTGAAAATGTGAAGTTGGAATAGAAGTTGATATGTTATGTAGAGAAGAAGACAGTTTATGTTAGAATGCGTTCCAATTCGATCGTTGATGTTATTGCTATTGTTGTTGGGTTGGTTGTTGAAATGGTTGTTGGTGTTGTGTTTTGGGCCGAGCCATATTCTCGGGACGCTATATGTATAGGGGAAATCTTTGCCGAAATTTCGGCAGACAAGAACAAATTCAAGATTGGAATTTTAAAGCCTCATGAATAGTAACTGGTAAATGCGACCAAATTGCAGATTTTGGCGAACTTGGAACTGGGATTTGGAGTAGCGTAAGAGGCGGAGAAGGTATGTAAGGCTTCACTTTCTTTCTTTGGCATGTCTTAGACGTAGTAGGCTTGAATATGGGCCTCGGGGACAATTCCTTTCTTAGAAATTCGAGATTGAAATTAACTACTATTCATTCTAAAAGAGAATTGAATTAGAAATTGTGTGAAATGATGGAAGAACTCCTAAACCTTTAAAACTTGCAAGAGTAGGACCCGACTACCTCATTATGTTCTACAATGCACGTGGTGGTGTGACAATGTTCCTAGTATAATTATTTCCTCGGTTTTCCAAGAAATGGTGCGGAAACGCGTTTGTGGTTCAACGATGATTTTTAAAGAACTAGTTTGTATAAAGAAACACAAAATTGATTTTTCTAAAACCACTCCGATGGGGGTGTGAGATTTTAATATTTATACTTTCTAAAACCACTCCGAAGGGGTGCGGTGGCCTCGGCTTATGCACGAGTGTGCTATGGCCTCGGTCCGTGTACGAGCGAGCCGTGGCCTCACCGATCACCGAGTGTGCTATGGCCTCGGTTCACGTCCGGGAGTACTATGGCCTCGCTTATGTCGAGTGAGCTACTTTTTCCAAAACCACTCCGAAAGGGGTGCGAGATTTTACTATTTCATTTCACTTACTACTTTTATCATTACTAATATGCCCGAAGGGGCCGTTATTATTATTATGCCGGAAGCGGCAATGCCGAAGGGGCCACCATTGATATTGAGCCGGAAGCGGCTGCCGAAGGGGCCATTATTGATATTAGCCGGAAGCGGTTGCCGAAGGGGCCATTATTGATATCGAGCCGGAAGCGGCTGCCGAAGGGGCTATCATTATTTTGCCGGAAGCGGCGCATGTGATGTATTACATTACTTACTCTGGATTCGTTAGTTGGATTGCGATTATTTACTTAAAGCTTGTTGAGACTCTGTGCATTTATCTATGTTTTCTCTTAAGCGAAGGCTGCAGGTAATGAGCGTGATTGTGATTTCTTCCCTCCTAAATTGAGCTATGGTTATTATTGGTTATCGCTTTACATACTCAGTACATATTCCGTACTGACCCTCTTTCTTCGGGGGCTGCGTTTCATGCCACGCGGTACACCGGATGACGAGTGAAAGACTTTGCTAGGAAGCTGCCGGTGGGATTGGCGAGCTCCATCTCGGTTCGGAGTGTTGCCGGTGTCGAGTGCTTGATGTCGTAGCATTTGTACATTCTAGAGACTTTGCGAGACGATTGTCCGTGGATAGTGCGTCGGGAAGTGCGAATAATTTGTAAATGTTAAAAGAATATGTATTTTCAGATAATGATTGTTGTTTGAAAAGTTCCATGTTTTAAGAAATTTTCGAAATGGCAGGTTTTATTACGCGAATGTCTAAGGGTTCGCTCGACTCTGAGGAGGGTCGGGTGCCCATCACACCCTAGTAAGGTCGGGGTGTGACAAAGTGGTATCAGAGCGACAGTCCGTCCTAGGGGATTGTCTGCAAAGTCGTGTCCGGTAGAGTCCTGTTTATGGTGTGAAGCGCGCCACATTGATAAACAGGAGGCTACGGGGCATCTAGGGATTGTTGACCTTCTTTCATATCTAAGATCGTGCGATAGAGCCCAGTCATAGGGTATGAAGTCCCTTGTACTAACCTTCTATTTCAGTTAAAGGACGGCGTCGACAAAAGGAAGTGACCTATGGCATCAACAGTTACAAAGTACAGTGGTAAACAATGGTGCGGACGAGGCATGTTGGATGAGGTAAGAATATTGAAGTATTACTGAAATGTAAGTCGGGAGAATGGAAGTGAAGGTGAACGTTAAGAATCAAAAAGGGCGAAACGGTAATTGTAAGAGAAAGGACGTGTTGCGAACACGCCTCGGAATCTGTAAAACTTTGACTGGCTCCAGATTATGTAATAAAGGCCATATGAGAAAGCGTACGCGATTATATCAGCATTAAGGCATCGAGTTCCATCAAAGTTTCGAGGTTAAGCGTGCTCAGGTGGGAGCAATTCCAGGATGGGTGACCCCCTGGGAAGTATGCCAAAATTTTCACATATTCTGACATAAGAGACAAATGAGAAGTTAGAGTAACTTAAGGAAAACTATAGTATACGGGACGGTTGGAGGCCATAGAAGGTCACGTGGGACGAGGCAGGCCAGACTAGCGAAGAGACAGAAAGTGCATCGTAGCTCAGGAATTAGAATAGGCTTGAACAGTGTTTGAAAGTATTTCGTGGACTAGTTGATAGTAATTATTTATATGTACATGAATGTGTATGATACCTTATATATATAATTGCATTAGTGGATACGTGTGTCCCAGCGACCGGTACTGTGATATGGAAGGCACCAATTGAGTAAGGTATAAACAAAGACTTCATAAACGGACTGTTGGCATACAAGGGGCCCCCTTAAAGGGGGGGAGAACATATTATATCAGATTTAGAAAGGACTCGCGACATTTTTGGGCTCTAGAAGAGGAAATTCATTAGCTCGGGATCGGAGTTCGAAACATGTCGGCCTATCAAGAAAATGCATGAAGGAAATAAGGCGAAAGATAAGGAATGGGCATGAAGAAAAGAATAACTATGATAGGGACCCTCCCGAAGTATTACGACACCCCATGAGGTGAGTTGAACATTCGAGGACGAATGTTCTAAAGGGGGGGAGGATGTTATGGCCCGTACTATGTACGTTCGGATAATTCGGAATAATTGCGAAAAGTTAAAGGTAAGACTATTTCCAAATTATTTTGGCGAACAAGTTGTTGGAGAATATTATTTATGAACATTATTATTGAGGAAATATTGGAAAAGGTTAAGGGCAAAAAACGAAAATTCGCAAGGGAGTTCATGGTAATTTTGTGGAAGGCTAGGGGTAGAATGGTAATTTCACAAAAGTCTTGAGAATCCTTGAAGATTACCATGTTGGCCAAATGGTGTGCCACATTTTTTTTTATTAATAGGGGCTAATTGTAAATTATGAAAATTTCATGGACCAAAGCTTGTTGAAGAAGACACTTTGTCTTCTTTGTAGAATTTTGAGAAAATTCAAGAAAAAAGAAGAATACTCTAGAGAAAAATAAGAAGGGGACATGTGGAAACTTTATAATTGGAAGGGACTAAAGTATAAATAAGAAAAATGGCTAGTTCTTCATTATTTAAGAGTTGGAGAAGAGAAAAAAAAAAAAAAGAAAGAAAGAGAGCAAGAGAAGAGAGAGGACGGCCAAGAAGAGAGAAAAAAAAAAAAATTCAAGCCATCCAATTTTGATCAAAATTCCTCTCTTCTTGAATTCTTATCATGTTCAAGACTCTCTTCAATATGGTATAGTTATTTGAGCAAGAAAATCATTTTTGTGGCAAGTGGGAAGTTGAAGAAAAGGTAAGAATTCTCATTCTTTTATGTGTTATGGAAGAGTTATATATGTTGTAGTATGTAGAACTCAATGAAAATCATAGAAATATTGTGTGGTGTGTGCAAGCCGTGTGGTGTGCTATGTGTATGTGGCCGTGTGGCATGGAAAATTGGAAGAGATGAATTCATTTTATTTAGTGTATTAGTTGTGTTGTTATGGTTTTGTGATGTAAATAGAAGGTTAATGATTCTTGTTGGCTTGAGAATTTGTTGTAAAGTTGTTGTAGGAAAATTAGTGAAGTTATGGGAAATTTGTATAATTTTGGAAATGAATTGTTAAGATACAAATTATGATGATTGTTGATGGAATTGGAAGATGGAAACATGTTATGAATATGTATGTTGAAGATTAGAAGTTTCGGATGAATTATGGTTTTGGTGGAAAACTTGTATATTTTGTATATTTGGTGAATATTTTGTAAAATGATATGAAATGTTTCCGAATTGTATTGAAGTGATCTTGATTAGTGGATGAATATGAGAATGTTAGTATTGAATTGAAAATGTGAAGTTGGAATAGAAGTTGATATGTTATGTAGAGAAAAGGCAGTTTATGTTAGAATGCGTTCCAATTCGATCGTTGATGTTATTGCTATTGTTGTTGGGTTGGTTGTTGAAATGGTTGTTGGTGTTGTGTTTTGGGCCGAGCCATATTCTCGGGACGCTATATGTATAGGGGAAATGCTGCCGAAATTTCGGCAGACAAGAACAAATTCAAGATTGGAATTTTAAAGCCTCATGAATAGTAACTGGTAAATGCGACCAAATTGCAGATTTTGGCGAACTTGGAACTGGGATTTGGAGTAGCGTAAGAGGCGGAAAAGGTATGTAAGGCTTCACTTTCTTTCTTTGGCATGTCTTAGACGTAGTAGGCTTGAATATGTGCCTCGGGGACAATTCCTTTCTTAGAAATTCGAGATTGAAATTAACTACTATTCATTCAGTAGAATTGAATTAGAAATTGTGTGAAATGATGGAAGAACTCCCTAAACCTTTAGAACTTGCATGAGTAGGAACCCGACGGTTGTTTAGCTACCTCATTATGTTCTACAGTGTACGTGGTGGTGTGACAATGTTCCTAGTATAATTATTTCCTCGGTTTTCCAAGAAATGGCTTCGGAAACGCGTTTGTGGTTCACTGATGATTTTTAAAGAACTAGTTTGTATAAAGAAACACAAAATTGATTTTTCTAAAACCACTCCGATGGGGGTGTGAGATTTTAATATTTATACTTTTCAAAACCACTCCGAAGGGGGTGCGGTGGCCTCGGCTTATGCCCGAGTGTGCTATGGCCTCGGTCCGTGTCCGAGCGAGCCGTGGCCTCGGCTCGATCACTGAGTGTGCTATGGCCTCAGTTCACGTCTGGGAGTACTATGGCCTCAGCTTATGTCTGAGTGAGCTACTTTTTTCCAAAACCACTCCGAAAGGGGTGCGAGATTTTACTATTTCATTTCACTTACTACTTTTATCATTACTAATATGCCCGAAGGGGCCGTTATTATTATTATGCCGGAAGCGGCAATGCCCGAAGGGGCCATTATTGATATTGAGCCGGAAGCGGCTGCCCGAAGGGGCCATTATTGATATTGAGCCGGAAGCGGCTGCCCGAAGGGGCCATTATTGATATCGAGCCGGAAGCGGCTGCCCGAAGGGGCTATCATTATTTTGCCGGAAGCGGCGCATGTGATGTATTACATTACTTACTCAGAAGAAGGTGTTCTAGATTACATTACTTACTGAATTCGTTAGTTGGATTGCGATTATTTACTTAAAGCTTGTTGAGACTCTCGTGCATTTATCTATGTTTTCTCTTAAGCGAAGGCAGGGTAATGAGCGTGATTGTGATTTCTTCCCTCCTAAATTGAGCTATGGTTATTATGTGGTTATCGCTTTACATACTCGGTACATATTCCGTACCGACCCTCCTTCTTCGGGGGCCGCGTTTCATGCCACGCAGTACACCCGTACGAAGTGAAAGACTTTGCTAGGAGTTGCCGTTCCGCGGGGATTGGCGAGCTCCATCTCAGTTCGGAGTGTTGCCAGGTCGAGTACTGATGTCGTAGCATTTGTACATTCTAGAGACTTTGCAGACAGTGTCCTGTGGATAGTGCGTCGGGAAGTGCGAATAATTTGTAAATGTTAAAAGAATATGTATTTCCAGATAATGATTGTTGTTTGAAAAGTTCCATGTTTTAAGAAGTTTTCGAAATGGCAGGTTTTATTACGCGAATGTCTAAGGGTTCGCTCGACTCTGAGGAGGGTCGGGTGCCCATCGCACCCTAGTATGGTCGGGGTGTGACACTGGCCCCGGCATCCTAGCCCCTTCGGGCATGCCACTCGTGACATACGGCTATCCTGGCCCCATCGGACATGCCACTCGTGACATACTACTAATCCTAGCCCCTTCGGGCATAATGATAATAATAATGAGATATCGCACCCCCTTCGGAGTGGTTTTGAAAAGTTTAAATAATAAAATCTCACACCCCCATCGGAGTGGTTTTGTACGCACCCCCTTCGGAGTGGTTTTAGAAAAACCTTAGAAAATAATATATCACACCCCCTTCGGAGTGGTTGTAGGAAAGCTTTAGAAAATAATATATCACACCCCCTTCGGAGTGGTTTAAGAAAGCTTTAGAAAAATAATATATCACACCCCCTTCGGAGTGGTTTTAGAAAATCGGACTTTATACTTTCTTTAGCTCTTTAGTGTAAAACAAGTTTCAAGGTGATTCGGTTACACTTATGCAAGTTATAGATGTTTGAACATTTTTCTCAACAAGAGGTAAGAATCTAATTCAATTACATTGAATGAATAGCACTCAATTTCAAACTCGGATTTCCATGAACGGAATAACCCCCGAGGCTCAAATCCAAACTTAGTACCCCTAGGACATGCCAAAAGAAGGAAAGGGACAGCTTTACATACCTTTTCCGCTTCTCCAAATTCGAATCCCGTTTTCTCCAAAATCTACAAATGGTCATGTTTACCAATTGTGAGTTATAGCTTCCAAGAGTTCAACTTAAATTCATGTTTGTCTACCGAAATTTCGGCGCAAAGATTTCCCCTATACATATAGCATCCCCGAGAATCTAACTCGGCAAATTGTCAATCAACAACAATCCCGGAATGCAACCCGGCCAAACCAACAATCATAACAACAATATCAATACTCAACTCACAACATGTTCAAGACATTCTAACCCAAATCTTCCAATTGCCATAAGAACTCCAACAATACATTTATTTCTTTCAAACTCATAAATTATGTCAACAATCCGCATGCTAACGATCATCATTCTCATGCACACAAGAATTTATTTTAAAATCATATTGCTCTCCAAAACAACCCGCAACATTTCCGACTTCCATTTGAGTCGTCAAACCTTCATTTTCACCACATAATCTACAACAATCAACAACCAAAATACTATATAAAATGAGTTCATTATATTTTTCTAAAATCAGCCCTACACGGCCCAAGTTCCAAGCTACATAATTCCATGAATTCCGTTCATTTTTACATGCCAAACATATGCAACCATCCATAACAACATCAACCAACACTAAATGAATTTAGTTCTACACGTTTATACTACACTACATATATTCGGCTACAACATAATACACCAAAATCTCAAGAATTCCATTCATCTCCACACTCTACAACACACAAACCATGCATAGTATATGAAAGAGGAGATGGAATCCTTTACCTTTTTCCTCCAACTTCTTTACTTGTCCCAAATGCGAAAACGATGAAACCAACGGTTTATCTTCCGAGATAATTATACCACGTCGAAGAGCGTCTTAAACTTAATAAGAATACAAGAGAATTACAATTTTTGGACCAAGATTGAAGGCTAGGAATTTTTTTCTCTTTCCTTTTCTATTCTCTTTCTCTTGTTCGTTTTCTCTCTTCTTCTTTTTTTTGCCGAATTTTCTCGGAAAGTTTTGGAACCGTTTTTGCCGAAAAAAATAAGGTTCTCATTCCTTTTAAAAACTGCCAACGTCGGGTTACGCTAGCAAAGATTGGCAGAGATGCATCAACGTAGCGGACCGTAGCGGTACCGCGGGATTCTCGTTCCTGCGTCGATAGTTCAGTTTGTAACGTCTATAATTCTCTACTCCGATGTCCTATCAATGAACGGTTTGTTGCATTACAAACTAGACTCGACGAACTTCATTTTAGGCTTTTAAACACCTTAAAACTCCACATATACTATGAGATATGCGCCTCCATAGTTGACTTAAAAATTACCAAAGATTTCAAATTTTCGTCGAACTTATTTTCTTCAATTTACTCGATCTCGAAATATTCCAACGCACAAAATGCGGGATATAACAATAGACTCATAATTTTCCGGAATGTAAGAAAGTTATGGAAAAATAGGAACATTTATGCCATCGGAGTCATGCCTTAGAAGGAATGGGCTAGCCTTACATACCTTTTCAGTTAGCTATTCTATCTTGATCGTTCCCCTTCAATGCTCACGTCTCGACCTTCAAAAGAGTTCGTATTAACATTAGCTAATCGATCACATGAACATGCTCAACTAAAGCTAGAGAGAATTGGTCAGCATTTCCTTTGTTTATATGACTTTCCTCATATCATATATCAACTCCCAAACATCTATAATAACATTCACAATATCATAACCAACAATCTTCGTTTACTCCCTTACATTATCCACATTTCACAATTTCACTTCAATTCCTCCATAATCAGCGGTCATAGGTCACTATTACATTTACTCACATTTAATGCTTATCCCATGTCCTTAATATCATTTATAACATAATCATAATCACAACATATCAAGAATCATGACTATCCCAAGTCAAGTATTCAAAATCACATTATTCTCATCTTTGTAACCCATTTTCTATCTCCTTTCATAATCTAAGTCTTTCAACCTCTCAATATCTTAAACAACATGGAATGATCATAAAACTTACCTTAGATAGTGTACGAATGAGCTTTGAGTGGAAATACTTCACTTGAGCCAAAACCCCCGAGCTCACTTCCAATGGAGTTTCTTGACTTGGATGAACTCCAATGAGTTTCTTACATTTGGTTTTCCTATGGTTTGATGAAGTTGGATCATAAATTTCTCTTGGATTCTTGTGGGAGAAGTGTGGAGAAATTTCTAGAGAGTTCTTGAAGTATTGGGTGAAAAATGAAATAAATGGAACGAGGTTTAAGTCCTTATATAAATTTTGTTGTCCCGACTCGGTTACTCGACCAACATACGGTCCGTATCTTTTATACTAGCCGTATGTCTGGCTGTAGATTTGGTCCAGTGGAAGTCCCATTCTGGGCAGAACATACGGCCAGTATGTTTTATACGGCTATTATGTTGGGCCGTATAATGCCTAGTTTTTTCGAACTCTTTCTCGTCGACTCGTTTGATCTCTAATCCTTATGGAACCTTCTTAACACTTGTTTAACACCTCATTAGCAATCTAAGGGACATTATAACTCTTCTCCAAGACATCATTAAGTCATCATTAATTCGATACTCATAAATCTTATCCGATACATAACGTATACCTTGCTTTTCGTGGCAACTCTCTTCTCTTACCTCAATGTCTTTGAAATCTCAATTAGGATCATCAAATGCTATTTCTTTCTTATTGAAACATCATATACTTCGTGCCCTTCGTTAGTCTATCCACTGTGCATCAACAAAATTTTTTTCCGAGGTGTAACAAATACCTAGATTAACAAACTCATATAAATGCAAACAAAAATACAGTTATCACAGATATGATGCATGTTTTAACATAGGCATAGA
>NW_026719816.1:0-13857 GCF_029784015.1 Lycium ferocissimum
TGAAGGGATTCTCAATATGGACAAATGGAATTTCACTTCTTTTAGGATCATGAAATGTAAGCCAAATATCTTATACTATGATCCCCCATGATCCCTTCCCTTAGTGCTACTGTTGTTGGAGTTAACTCCCCCTTTCCCACATTCAAATAGTTGTTTTACTAATGTAACCAACTTCTTAAGAAGGTATGGTCTAGCTAGCCCTCCTTCTTCAAATGTAATCTTAGACGCTGGCAATAAGATTTTTGCTAGTTTGACCAAAAAAATAAAATAAAAAAATACTGACATTTCATGTTTAGATCTCATTTAGCTGTTATAAACAAAGTATGCAAACAATTATTTTTTTGTACCTTTTATGTTACATATAAACAAAAACAATATACTTGTTAATTTTAAAATCTCAACTCGATTATTTATATTTCATTAATTAAAAATTAAAAATATTAATAAATTACTAATAAAACCATAACTAGTTGTACCGTACCGATAAAGAATTAAAATTAGAAAACTTAATAACGAAAATATTTCCTTGAAGAGAAAGGCTACAAAATATAGTGTCAAATTCTTCTTTTCTTACATAATATAGTGTCAAATTCTTCTTTTGTTTCCAAGATAATTGGTTCTTGATCATTTTGGTATTTGACTTGTTAGGACATTATAAGTAACTAGTAAATTTATCGGCACTTCACGCGGTCATACAAGTCCTCATTAAATATATAAAATAATATTTTTAAAATTTTATGAAAATATTTGACAATTAGTGGATCTTTTCCTCTAATTTTAACGTTTTAATCTCCTAGAAAAACTTGACTTTTGCATAATCTATAACGGTTAAACTTCAATGGCAAATTTCTTGTGCTAAAATTGTTTTAGTCATTGGTTAAGATCATTACCGAGAACACAATACAATACTGACGAAAACCAAATTAAGTTGTTACATTCTGATTCAGTAATTTTACATAGAGTATCTCACATAATCCTTTCTTGACCCGTTCAATCTTTATTTCTTTAGTTAACCTCCCAATTAATTATATATCAGTTAAAAGGAATATCGCATCATATAGTCATCCCTTGTCAGTATTCCTCAATCTCTAATCAACTTATTTTAAAATATAAAGAAAGTAAGAAACTGGGACCTGACTTACAGCTTCCTCATACAAATTCACAACTATCAATCGCACAATTAGGCTCTAGGGGAAAAGCATCATTGAAAGCAAGAACGCAAGCCAACTATTTTAGGAAAGAATACTTTTTGTAGTTTTCGTTATTGTGCTTAAATATATTTTTCACATGTGTTAGTCCCCCTCTATTTTTATAAGTTGGTGTATGAAAAGCTAACTAAGGCATCAATTTCACATAGAACCGTTATACGAATAGAGAAAGGTGTTTCCTAAGAACTAAAACGGTGGCAAGGAATCTCCAACAGTTAAATGGGAAGAGAGAAAGGCGTGTATCATCAGATTTAAGCGCATAGTTTTTAATTAAGAGATCATTAAGAGAGTTAAAACAGTAAAAAAAAAAAAAAAAAAACATAGCACATAAATGAAAAACATGGGGAAAAAGCCAAAAAAAAAAAAAAAAAAAAAGATAATTGTGATTATGTGCAAACTTCCCCCCTTATTCTTTGCACATCACCTTGTCTACGCTAACTTTATATTATATATAGATTATAGATTCACATATTTTAATATCTTATAGTAAAATTTTGTATTATTCACATTCGGGTACCTCGACCCTACCTATTTTTGAGAGAGAAATATGGAATCAAAGAGTCGGAAGATTAACATGAGAAAAGTGTTCAATCTAACATGCATGGCAGTTAGAAAAGGAGCTAGTATAAGTTAAGAGTTCTTGCAGAATTATTTTAGATGCATAAGGATTATAAGTTGAGTGTCTTGCAGAAATATTTTAGTAAACATAGGTATATTCTCACTACTCAACTGACTTTGATTCGCTAATTGCTCTTATTCTCACTACTTTGCGTCATGCTAAACTATAAACTACCGGCTCATAATCACATGTTTCCCATTAGAAACTTGATCGAGAGACTTAAATGCCACTCTGAGGATCTAGTGTTATTCGGTTAACTTAAATACTTAATATAGACTAATGGAAATACACACAAACAAAAAATTAAATTTAAATTAAAAATGTCTAATTAAAACATTATATTAGGAGTTAAGGTGTTTAATTGAAACAAGACTTAATTGAGTGTCTAAATGAAATATCTCACAATTTAAGAGGCTGTCTAGGTATTAAACCAGTTGTTTTTGACAAAATAAATTAAACTTGGGGTTTGACATATATTCTCATAAGTTCATAAAATCTTTAAAGCATTTTGTAGGTAAATTCATTTTGGGCCAAGCATACTTTTTGCCTTCCACTCATTGACTAGGCAAGAAGTAAATAAACATTTCTTTGATGGATATCGGCAACCTTCTTTTCTATTATTTACCCCGCACGCCCCTACCCCTACTGGTATTGTTCACGTATTCTTGCTAAACACACTTTTTTCAGACACCTGGAGGATGGCTCCATTAACTGATTTTGATTTTCCTTCTCCAAATCTTTTTCTCTTTCATGCTTTTAAGTTACCATTTCTCTGGTAAACATTGTTTGTTATGTACCCTCCTTCCCCCACCCCCACCCCCCAAAAAAAACCCCAACCCCCTATTGGTCTACCCCATCAGACACTGCAATTTACATTACCTTCATTAGCATCTAAATATTTAGTTAGTCTCAAAATATGTAGTTTCAAATACATCATCTCATTGTGATATACTAATACCACTCCCCCATCCCCACCTTTTATTCCCACACCTCGTTTTCTCTCTCGTATATATACGTAGTCTTCCAATACACAGTCTACAGTAATTTGTTTCACAAAAATATCTCCTCTCCTTCAAAGCTCTATTTTCTTTTTCTATCTTCTCTAACTATGGATCAACACATAGTAGAGGGCCTGATGATCCATTTAGTAGACTTGCTAATGATGTACGAATTCACATTTTCAATAAGGTGGTAGATGAAAAAACATTGTGCTATTGCTACGTACCTTACCTCCAAAAGGTTTGGAATGACAATTAGCCACACCAATGTGGTCTCTCTTCACATACCTATATGGGAGACTGTTCCGGTGAAGTTCAAAAATCCTGTTAGGCGCCTCGCACTCGCAACACCAACTCCTCGTCCGGTGAGATGAACTCCGGTTAGAAAAAATTCTATACGCTATTTTCTTCTCCTTGTAAGTTTTGCCTTCCGAACATGGTCTCGCTCTCTTCCTATGAACTTTCTTGGCTTCTTGAAGAATATATCAGTTGGTTTTGTTCAAAAGGTTTTGAAATTCTTTCCTATGTTTTCTCACCAAAGAAACTCATCTCTAAATCTTTATCTAAGAAGTGGACTGAATATTGTGTTTATGAGATTCTTAGAGTCATTTTCAAAAGGTTTTATACCTAAAATATCTCCTCTACATACTCCGGAGATCAATCTTTAATGGTCTTCTCTCGAAATTGTTTGGGGTTTTTGAATCAGAAAACAATTTTTCACTTTATTTTGTTTCTTACTGACCATATGCATGAACTAACTTTTGATTATATCCTGATACCAGAAACTGAACATGTCATTGGTAGAAAAGTGAGTGTTAGTCTGCATTTCAATAGTTTCTTTTGTAATGGGTGTACTGTGAGGACTATGATGAGACATTATGGGTCACTCAATAAGGTGGAGATTTCATATTCAAGAAGGTTAGGTCCTCATTTGATGATAAAGTGTGAATTCGATTTCTCTCATGGTGTACTTGTTAATATCTACTACGCTAGAAAATGAGCATGGACCGGCTCTATGCTTGCGTTGTCAGATGGTGGTTTGGGTTTGGAGGGATTTGCCATGGTGATAATAGTTGGGGATATTACTATCATGAAAAAGGCGTTTGGGAATGATAGGAATTTGCATGAAGCTGCAATGACAACTTATGGTGTTATGGCCCCCCAGAAATTTTTAGAGTCATTGTTATTTTGTTGCTTGGGTAAGTCTTATGTTTTCTGATATGTTTTGGACTAGTATTTTTTTTTCCAGTCTATTTGAATGCATCTAAAGACAAATCAGTACATTTTTGCCATTACTTTGTTAATCGGGAGATTCATAGTGATAAGGTCTGAGATCTGAGCTAAGTGAATGATTGATATCTGTCCAATGCCACATATAGGGTCACGAATTTCAAATTTACTTTCTTAAATTTGTCTATGTACTGTTTGTGAATTTATTTTGCTCATTTGTAGCAATTAAACTTCGTGTTTGTATTTGTCTTGGTCATTTTCGTTGGGGCTTACTTCTCTGGCTATCTGTTTAGGAAGTACAATAGCAATTCTAGGTTTCCACTAAAGCAAAAGAAATGTACAAGTAAGTAGGCTTAGTTTCTAGGTTGACTAATGACTGTTTGTGGTGAACTTAGCTAGTTATCTGCATGAAAATATGATTGACAGAAAATAAGGGAACAACATAGAGTGAGAAGGGGCAAAAGCATATATCGTCAGTAATTATGTGCAGCACGCAGATCAGTACCGGCCACTTTAATGTGAATATATATCGTACACATTTTCTTTTGCACTTTCAAACAGATCACTTTTTTTTTTATGACATTGAATTGATCTACAATTACTTTTTGTTATTTCAATATTAAAGATAACCAATTTATGACATTGAATTGATATAGAATGTCACAAGAACGCATGTTTTAGTATTTAAATGAGACGTGCCTGTCAAAAATAAAATGCGAAGAAGTATTGAGGCTTCTAGTGTACATCTGAATTTTATTTTTGGGTATTTTTTGTGTTGTTCACATATTATGAAGCTAATTCTTTTCTTCTTTTTTGGTCTGTTTGGATAGGTCGGGGGCTGCCGGGATTTCCAAGTTTAAGGCTGGTGGTGAAGAGTCCATATGGAGTTTGTTGAGTCTGGTATTTCCACTTGTTAGGATAATGTTTTTAACATGTTTTGTGATAGACCTTACCTTTATAATAGTCTGTCGTATCTGCTAATCACTTCCTTGTAGTATTTCCAAGCTACTATTGAATATCTGTTGTTTCAATTTATGGTTTATGGACCTATTAAACAAATTTTGATTGGTAAATCTATTACGCTATATTAGCTTACTGTAACTCCCAAGTTCCGCATGTTTGATGTTTTCCCCATTTTTTTTTTTAATTATAAATATGTATACCATAAACTTGGACCCAAATTTTGAATAAAAGAAAAGAAATTGACCTTTGTCCTGTTTCACAATACTTACACAATTCCAAGAATTTGGAAATTAGTTTTGGTTAAGTTTTTATAGGATCATCACACTGCGCCACCCACTTTCTTTTCTAGCTGAACATACTTTTTCAGAGACCCGGTTCCCTTGATTTTGGTTTTCCTTATCCAAATCATTTTTTTTTTTATGTTTATTAAGTTACTGTATGGTGAGATGTTTATACATTTACTAACTTGGGTTTAAAGTAAATCATACTAGAGTTGTATTATGAAATTGTGAATTATGCATGTCACCCCAAACGTCATTTTCTAATCTATTTGAAAATTAATTTTCTCTCAAATAGAAAACTCAATAAAGAAAATACTTCTTTGAAGAGAAAGGCTACAAAATATAGTGTTAAATTCTTCTTTTCTTTCCAAGATAATATTTTCTTCATTTTGATATTTGAATTGTTAGGACACTATAAGTAATTCACATATCTTATAGTAAAATTTTGTGTTATTCACATTCGGGTGCCTCTACCCCAGCTATTTTTGAGAGGAGAAACATGGTCTCTCTTCACATACCTATATGGGAGACTGTTCCGGTGAAGTTGGAAAATTCTATTAGGCACCTTGCACTCACAACACCAAGTCCTCGTCCGGTGAGACAAACTGATCCGGTTAGAAAAAACTCTATACGCTATTTTCTTCTCCTTGTGAGTTTTTCCTTCCGAACAAGGTATCGCTCTCTTTCTATGAACTTTCTATATATCAGTTGGTTTTGTTCAAAAGGTTCTGAGATTCTTTCCTATGTTTTCTAACCAAAGAAACTCATCTCTAAATCTTTATCTAAGAAGTGGACTTAATATTGTGTTTATGAGATTCTTAGAGTCATTTTAAAAAGGTTTTATACCTAAACTCCTCTACACACTCTCGAGATCATTCTTTCATTTCCGGAAAGACTCGAAAATGGTCTTTTGTTGAAATGGTGTGAGGTTTTTGAATCAGAAAATAATTTCCTATTTTGCTTCTTGCTGACCTTATGCATGAGCTACCTTCTGATTATATCTCGGTACCAAAAACCGAACATGTCATTGGTAGAAAAGTGAGTGTTAATCTGCATTTCAATAATTTCTGTTATAATGAGTGTACTGTGAGGACTATGATGAGACGTTATGGGTCACTCGATAAGGTGAAGATTTAGTATTCAAGAAGGTTAGGTCCTTCTTTGATGATACACGAGGGTGAATTCGATTTCTCTAATGGTGTACTTGCTAATATCTACTATGCTAGAAAACGAGCATGGACCAGCTATATGCTTGCTTTGCCAGATCGTGGTTTGGGTTTGGAGGGATTCGCCTTGGTGATAAAAGTTGGGGCTGATTGTGTTGTTGATGATATTAGGATCATGGAAGAGGCGTTTGGGAATGATAGGAATTTGCATGAAGCAGCAATGACAGCTTATGGTATTGTGGCCCCCAGAGAATTTTAGAGTGATTGTTGTTTTGTTGCTTGGGTAAGTCTTATATTTTTCGAGATATTTTGGACTAGTATTTTATTTTTTTCGATCTATTGGTATGCATCTAAAGACAAACCAGTACATTTTAGCCATTACTTTGTTAATCGGGAGATTCCTAGTGATAAGGTTTGAGATCTGAGCTAAGTGAATGATTAATATTTGTCCAATGCCACATATAGGGTCACGAATGTCAAATTTACTTTCTTAAGTTTGTCTATGTACTGTTTGTGAATTCATTTTTCTCATTTGTAGCAATTAAACTTCGTGTTTGTATTTGTCTTGGTCATTTTCGTTAGGGCTTACTTCTCTGGCTATTTGTTTAAGAAGTCCAGTAGCAATTCTAGGTTTCCACTAAAGCAGAGGAACTGTACAAGTAAGTAGGCTTAGCTTCTAGGTTGACTAATGGTTGTTTGTGGTGAACTTAGCTAGTTATCTGCATGAAAATATGATTGACAGAAAATATGGGAACAACATGGAGTGAGAAGGGGCAAAAGCATATATCATCAGTAATTATGTACAACACACAGATCAGTAACGACCACTTAAATGTGAATATATATCGTACACATTTTCTTTTGCAGTCTAAAACATATCACTTTTTTTTATGACATTGAATTGATCTTGAATTACTTTTTGCTATTTCAATATTAAAGATAACCAATTTATGACATTGAATTGATATAGAATGTCACAAGAATGCATGTTTAAGTATTTAAATGAGACATGACTATCAAAGATAAAATGCGAAGAAGTATTGAGGCTTCTAGTGTACTTCTGCATTTTATTTTTGGGTATATTTTATGTTGTTCATATATTGTGAAGCTAATTCTTTTCTTCTTTTTTGGTCTGTTTGGATAGATAGGAAGCTGCTGGGATTTCCAAGTTCAAGGCTGGAGATGAAGAAAATACCATGAAATTGTAAATTATGCATGTAACCCCAAACATCATTTTCTGATCTATTTGAAAATTAATTTTCTCTCAAATAGAAAACTCAATAAAGAAAATACTTCTTTGAAGAGAAAGCCTACAATATATAGTGTTAAATTCTTCTTTTCTTTCCAAGATAATATTTTCTTCATTTTGATATTTGAAGTGTTAGGACACTATAAGTAATTGGCA
Source organism: Lycium ferocissimum (assembly GCF_029784015.1). Lineage (NCBI taxonomy): Eukaryota > Viridiplantae > Streptophyta > Magnoliopsida > Solanales > Solanaceae > Lycium > Lycium ferocissimum. Next base: position 7,871 of record NW_026719816.1, read on the forward strand.
TATCTTATGAAAAAAATTGTATTATTCACATTCGGGTGCCTCGACCCTATCTATTTTTGAGAGGAGAAATATGGAATTAAGAGTCGGAAGATTAACATGAGAAAAGTGTTCAATCTAACATGCATGACAGTTTGAAAAGGAGCTAGTATAAGTTAAGAGTCTTGCAGAATTATTTTACATGCATAAGGATTATTAGTTAAGAGTCTTGTAGAAATATTTTAGTAAACATAGGTATATAAAAACCGTTAAAAGAAACGGTTACGTACCTTTGATTCGCTAATTGTCTTATTCTCACTACTTTGCGTCATGCTAAACTATAAACTACCGGCTCATAATCACACGTTTCCCACTAGAAACGAGATCGAGAGACTTAAATGGCATCCGGAGGATCTAGTGTTATTTGGTTAACTTAAATACTTAATATAGACGAATGGAAATACACACAAAAAAAATTCTAATTTAAAATAAAAATGTCTAATTAAAACATTATATTAGGAGTTAAGGTATTTAATTGAGTGTCTAAATGAAATATCTCACAAACTTAAGAGGCTGTGTAGGTATTAAGCCACTTGTTGTTGACAAAATAAATTAAACTTGGGGTTTGACATATATTCTCATAAGTTCATAAAATCTTTAAAGCATTTTGTAGGTAAATCCATTTTGGGCCAAGCATACTTTTTGCCTTCCACTCATTGACCAGAAAAGAAGTAAATAAACATTTGTTTGATGGATATCTGCAACCTTCTTTTCCGTTATTTACCCCTCACGCCCCTACCCCTACTGGTAGTGTTCACGTATTCTTGCAAACATGATTTTTTCAGACACTTGGCGGATGGCTTCATTAACTGATTTTGCTTTTCCTTCTCCGAATCTCTTTCTCTTTCATGCTTTTAAGTTACCATTTCTCTGGTAAACATTGTTTGTTGTGTACCCTCCCCCCCCAACCCAAACCCCGACCCTTACTGATCTACCTAATCAGAGACTGCAATATACATTACCTTCACTAGCATCGAAATATTTAGGTAGTCTCGAAATATGTAGTTTGTGTTATAAAATTATAAACTAAAGCAATAACATTTGTAGAGAAACAGAGAAGAAAGTTCTTATTTCTTTTGAGGGATGGTTTTACAATGAAGGAGAATCCCTCTATTTATAGGGGAAAACCTAACTTGATCCCAAAGTTATAAAGCCTAATTTTTCTCTTAGAGATAGACACAGTAAATGATATTTATCTATAACATGATAGAAATTCATTACAAAATATATTTATCTATAACACTCCCCTTGGATGTCTATTTGATAGATAATGTGCCTCATTAAAACCTTACTAGAAAAAAACCAGCGAGAAAAATTCTAGTGAAGGAAAAAGAGTACACATTTCTAATAATACGCATTTTAGCTGCCTCATTAAAAACCTTACCAGGAAAACCCAATTGAGATAAAACCTTGGCTAAGGAAAATGTTACACCTCGCATTTTGTACGTTGAGTTTTGCCGAGTGCTAGTTGTCCTAGTCTTGGGAAGTAGGATAAATTTTTCAAGGTCATGAGGATAGATATGTCCATCTTGGGTATATAAGGGAGTAAAACCATGTTTAGTAAGCCTCGGGAAGGTTTAAGACTTGTCGGATCATCGGAGTTAAGTTTCGGCGAAAGTTTGACAAAGTGTCACATTATGGCGCAATATGTGGCTCTCAAAGCACAACATGTGAGCCGCAAAGCACGCAAAGAGAAGCGTAGTTGTGCAGAAAAGTGTGACAGTGAATTTTGGTGATGTTACGAGGCCTACAACACAACATGCGGCTCTCAAAGCGCGCTTTGCGACGCCGCAAACCTCGCAGCATATTGCGTCGGTCTAGAATTTTCTGGACTATTATAAATAGATCCAATTCGACCCTAAATCATTATTTCACCATTTTTGGACCTAGAAACTTCCAAAACCCTCTCTACAAGTTCTCATATGATCTTAGGCCAAAATCAAGGGCAAACCAAGTGGTTCTAAAATAAAGAATTCCATGATCATCCTTAGGTTGTCTTCCTCTTGTGGTGTTGAATTTGGAGACTTCTTGGAGCTGAAGGAATTTCGAACTTAGAGTGATCCTTGTGATTGAAGGTAAGATTATCACTCCATCTTCATGTTTATAGTATTATTTGGCATTTACATAACTTATGGAAAGGAGAAATTGTGAAAGTAAGGTTTAAGTTGTGTTAGAACTTGTTCTTAGCTATGCTTGAGTATGAATTGTTCTAGACTTGGTATGGTTGTGATGTTGTTGGGTTGGTTTGTGCAAATAAAGTTGTAATATGAAGTTGCCGGATTTTTAAGTGAGTTGTGAAGATGAAAAAGGAACTAGTAAAGGATTGATGGTATCGAAATATGTATAGGATTTAGGAAAACAAGCTACATGAATCTAATGCACATAAGGTGTTCAACAAAATGTCTAAATGAGTTCTCTTATAAGTTATGAACCCATCGTTGATATGGATACCCTATTTACTGTAGATAATCATTCGTAGAGCGTACAAGGACTCATGGGATCCGTATACTAAGGAGACAAGGTATGTAAGGCTAACCCTTTTCTTTCCAAAGGCATGATTCCATAGTTGTGAACCTCCACATGACATTCCCAATATTCTTATTCCTAGAAATACTAAAAGTTGTAGGTTTTTAAGAGCCTATCATGAGATTGATGACAATGTCCCTTCTTGATGATAATGATGATGATGAGGATGATGATAGCTATGTCAAGTTTTAAAGTTCCTAATGTTCTCATGATATTAACGAGTTTGTCACATAATTATTGATTGTATCCATTGTTGTTGATCTCACCTTATAATAATTGTTCTTCCAAGGCGCAGATATAGCGTTACGATGGATAAAACGTAGGTTATCGACCTTACATGCTCGATAGAGTTAACATTTCGTTTGGGCTCTATATGTATATATGTATGTATACATGGGATATGGGGAAAAAGGCCATTAGTACACAATACTACCGCGGGCTATATATATATATATATATATATATATATATATATATATATATATATATATATATATATATATATATATATATATATATATATATATATATATATATATATATATATATATCTAAAGTTAGCAAATACATGATATCCGCCTTCGAGGCTAGCGACAAAAGTTATCTCTTTATCTCGTATTTCTTTGCTTCTTCATGATGTTATTATTCATGCCTTACATACTCAGTACATTATTCATACCGACGTCCTTCGTTTATAGACGCCGTGTTGATGCCGCAGATAGGCGGATAGACTCGGTCCCGATTCCTAGGAGCTTATTCGGTAAATATCAGGAGCATCATTACTCCGGAGTTGTCGCTTATTGGTATATTCTTTTTTGTGTACATATTGGGGTACGGCGGGGTTACGCCCCGTCCTTATGATTCGCATATCCACCAGAGGCTCATAGATACATATGCATGGGTAGTAGATGTGATGTGACCTCTTAGTATATATATTCGGTATAGCATTTTGTAGCCTTGTGGGCTTATGTATATACACACGTTTTTGGGAGACGCTTAGTGATCATTTCATAGTAAGTTTTACTTTGAGAATTATATTTGTTCAGGTTGAGCATAATAGCTAGCATGATAGCGGTGCTCAGTAGGTAGCTCGGGGTACCCGTCATGGCCCTCTAGCTGGGTCGTGACAGATGATATGTGAGAGAGTGTAGCATCCGAGGTTTTTGCTGGAGAGAGTAAAAGAGAGATAAGTGTTCTTTGCCGTAGGTTTCTTGCCGAGAACGATGGAGTGTCCGATGCCGGAGGTCTTGCCGGGATCGTGAGAGTGTGCTCCTGATCCGAGGTCATATTCTGGAGCGAGTGGTATATGGACTTCACGGGTCCCCCATGGGTCATGATTGCCTAGACGTGGAGTAACTCCGTCCGGGATATGTTGTACAAAGCTGAATATGCATTACATTCATCCGACATACATTACTGTAATGCATTGTATCTTTGTTTCCGTTGATTGTTATGATACTACTGTAATGTACTGATTCAGATTTCTATACTGAGACTTGGCACAGTTGGGTTTAGATGTTACAACATAGGTGATGACTTGTACCGTGAATATGGCTTATTGTTGACTTGTACTTGTTGGTTTATGTGTTTATCTTGCTTTGTGTTCTTTATATACTTTAGCTAGTCTTAGTCGGCCTATGATGCCTATCAGTACTTGTTGTTTGTACTGACCTGCCCTTGCTACATTCTTTTATGAATGCAGAGTATCAGGTGGGATCGACTTCTACTCCTCATGGGTGACTATTCGAGGATTTGCTGATTCGAGTCTTTCAGGGTGAGCATGAGGACGTTCGGTGCTCGAAGACTTCTCTATCTACTATGTCATTATTTTCGTTGACATATGTTTTGACACTATTGATGTATTTTTATTATTCAGACTTGTAGTATTTAGTTAGGTGCTCTTGTATGACCAGACTAGATACTGGGGTGTATTTCTCTTCTTTCTGCTTCCTTATATTATTATCGTGAGACTTTCGTTATTCTATTCTCTTCCGCTTATTTATTATCTATTTGTGTGTTTTATGGAATGTTGGGTTAAGGATTCGCCTACCGAGCTGGGAAAGGTTGGTGCCCTCATGACTTAGTGAAATTGGGTCGTGACAAGTTGGTATCAAAGCCCTAGGTTACCTAGTATATAATATAAGAGCATGTCTAGTATAGTCTCGTGGATCGGTACGATGAGCTCCGTACTTATCTGTGAGAGGCTATAGAACATTTTAGGAAACTTCCAATTCTTTCATTCTCTCGTGCGACTTCATTAAAATTGGTATCTAGTTGATTCCAATTCGTATCTGAACTTTCTTATCTTAATCACCCATGGAGGGTGGACCCTCGTCCTTAAATTCTTACGCGAATGGTTAATCTATGACGTGTTATGGCATGGTACGAGATGTGTTATTCTGATTCAGACACGTGATCAAGTTTAGTCTTTAGTATGGCCTAAGGATTCGATTGTGTGGAGTCGCGATTAGACTCGATTGTTGTGTGGAGTAGCGATTAGACTCGTTTATTGTGGGAGTTTGTAAGAAATAGAAAAGATAGTTCATAGGGTTACAGGGCCTCCATGTTTCATTGAGTTGCTCGGAAATAACAAAGTGCATTGATGGATTAATAATAGTAGGTTGCTCGATGATATAATCGGTTTGGGAAAAACTTCAGCTTCGTCGAGCACCCCTTGCGACGTGTGTGCGTGACATTAGCATTTTCAATGTCGAGTCAAAGATTCAGCAGCGGTAGAGTATTAGACGTCGGTATGTGAGGACAAGTGTAAGTTTGATAACGACCATCGAATTGGGCAAACGTATTATGATCATGTGTAATAAAGAAAAGAAGTTGTCAATAAGGACATGAATAAAGACTTTTGTGGAAAGCGTGTAGCGAAGTGAGATTTCATAAAATATCTTAGACATGAGTACTTTTCGTGAGATTGGGAAGGGAAAAATTGGTATCTGACATGGTTGTCAGGATAAGGTTGCAATTGATGTGAGGGTGAAATTCATGTTCGGTTGTGAAAGGTAAAGGGGCTTCGGCATGACAGAATGGTACCGATGGAGGTGGTCATCTGAACTATGTTTATTATGGAGTATTGAATCTTGTGGAAATAATTAGGCATGGTTTGGTAACAGTCGTACTTACAGGTTCACGTGATATTTTGGGAATATGGTACTAAAAGACATTCTTGATATAAGCTCATTAATGTTAAAGGACTACTCTGTTATTAAGCAAATGCTATGGGAACATCATTTGATCCGTAAATTTGACAGGGTTGTAGACCTCTGAGGAGCTAGTAATTGATTGCTAGAAATGACTTCAATCATGGGCGAATGCGATGAGTTAATGACTTGGGAGTTCGGGTTTTTACACTTAGATTTGAAGTATTGATATTTTGGGTTCTTTCGGGAGAGGGGTGATTAGTTAGAAGATCG
>NW_026719817.1:0-26658 GCF_029784015.1 Lycium ferocissimum
ATAATCCACAACAACAACAACCCGAAATATTAAATAAAATTTGTTCATCATAGTCTACCAAAAACAGCCCTCACGGCCACACTCCAACATGCAAGGTTTCATGAATTTCATCCACTTCTACACTCTACAATACACATAAACCATCCATAACATATGAAAAGAAGATTAAAACTTACCTTCTTCACTTAGTTCTTCAACATGGCTTGGGTTGAGAATTGAAAGAATGAATGGTTTTCTTGCTCTAACAATTACTCCATGTTGTTTAGGACCTTCCAATTAGTTAAAAACCTAGAAGAAATAATTTTTTTTTATGAAGATTTTTTATCTTCATTTTCCTCATTCTTGGCCGAATGGCCCTTCTCATTTTTCCTCCAAGTTTCTTGAAATTTCTAGGAGATGAAAAATGATGAAGATGACTTAATTTGTCATCTTTTATGTCCATATAAAATTACCACATGTGGCCCTATGGCCCACACCTCTTGGCCGGCCACCTTAGCCCCCTCAAGAAATATTTTTTCCACTTCTAGCCCCTACAATTGTAAAGTAATCACATGCACTCTTCATAGCTTGAACTAGTCAAATTTGGCCACCAAGGGTGGGTCCCACATACCCACACGGCCTCATGGCCATTTGGCCATTTCATGAAATAATTTTTCCAACTTTTAGCCCTTAGTTTCCCTCAATATTTCCATCCAATAAAATCATAAACAACTTGTACCTTAAAACAAAGTCGAAAAATAGCCTTGTCATTAACTTTCCGCAATTAGCTCGGAATGTCCCGACGTACAAAATACGGGATATAACACTGCTGAACGAGGAGAGACGACATGTGGATGGACTTCTACCCCGTTGTTCACTCTGCAGTAGAAAGAATGTTCATTTTCAGGAAAAAAGGGCGAAAGTCGGCTTTGAGGCCCGGCTTATCACCTTTTCATTTACGTGTTGTTTAATAATGGAAATGCTTCGATGTCCCATTCTGAACCAGGACTATCGTTTGCACTGATCTTTTTAAGATTTCAATGAAAACACCTCAAAATTTGCAATAAAACAAAATCGTTTTACTTCACCTATATAAGTATATATAATTTTAATATGACTATATATCAATACATAATTGACATTGCATTTACATGATTAACAATCATGCTATTTTGTTTTACTGTAATAGTATAGAGGCCACAAATAATGTCATGACATGTTACAAAGCAAGTGAAAATGACAATGAACAAAATGACGATCAAGGAGAAGAGGCAACTGAATCGGAGGGGTTAATAGATGTCGAAGAAGAATATGAGAACAGACCCACGCCAAACCTAGAGGAAACAGAAATAGTTAATCTAGGAAGTGAGGAGTTGGTACGGGAGACTAGAATAAGTGTGCACTTGACGAAAGCTGAGAAAGAAGGGTACGATTCGCCGAAAAAGTATGAGGATGTTTTCGCTTGGTCATACGCCGATATGCCGGCTTGAGTACGAATATTGTTGTCATAAAGCGTTGCCAATCCTCGAAGGATTCGCCCCGGTAAAACAGAAAATCAGGCAGCCTAAGCCCGATGTCAACATTCGAATTAAAGAAGAAGTAGAAAAACATATTCAGTCGGGGTCGTTGAGGTGACACCATACTCGACATGGTTAGCAAGCATAGTTCCGATACCAAAGAAGATTGGAAAATAAGGATTTGTGTGGACTACCGTGATCTCAACCGCGCTAGCCCAAAGGATAATTTTTCGCTCTCAAATATTCACATACTCATTGATAACTGCGCCAAGCATGAGGTGCAATCTTTTGTGGATTGCTACGCAGGCTATCATCAGCTATTGATGGATGAAGAAGATACTCAAAACATGGCATTCATCACACCGTGGGGAGTATATCATTACCAGGTAATGCCTTTCGGAATCAAGAATGTCGGTGCTACTTACATGAGGGCAATGACCGCCGTCTTTCATGATATAATGCACAAAGAAATTGAGGTGTATGTGGATGACGTCGTCATCAAATCTCGGGTAGGTGAGGACCACCTCGAACATTTACGAAGATTCATTGACAGATTCCGCAAGTACGATTTGAAGTTGAATCCTGCAAAATGTGCATTTGGAGTGCCCGCTGGAAAATTACTAGGGTTCATAGTCAGTCGTTAGGGTATCGAGTTAGATCCCACCAAGATCAAAGCAATCCAAGAGCTACTGTCACGACCCAAACCGATGGGCCGCGACGAGCACCCGACCACTACTGATCGAGCACCCCTAAACTCACTCCCACTCTGTACTAAACAACTTGGTGGCCCACTTTGACTGATATTCCACTGGTACCATTCGCAGTAGCATTTATATGATAGATCTTATCTCAGAATCCCACGAAACATGCATATAGATATGTATATGTAAGCATACAGCAGGATGACAACGCGTACCAATTTGGTCACCGTATATATCGTTCAAAAAATTAAAGGACAATCGAAAGCACATGGCGACCCCCCATATATATATACACCGCTCTACGTACCTCTATGGCATATGGACTACAAAAAGGACAGGACAAGGCCCTGCCATACCTATATATCTATATATCAAAATAGCATACCAAAAGGGCCACAGCTTCGAATCAATGGAGCGCACTGACTGCCGCTGAGAGGAGATCCTATTGGTCTGGACCGTCTGGCTGGCTACCTGATCCTACGGGCATGAACGCAACGTCCACAAGAAAGGACGCCAGTACGAACAATGTACTGAGTATGTAAGGAATATATGATAACATAATAAGGATATATAGAAGACATAAGAAGAAAGTATAACTGTAACTGCTTGCCTCTTGTGGCGGAATTATGCATGCTCCCTTTTACCTTTAAAACATATCACACATACATACATAAACTTTCCGAATCAAATAACATCATTAGCCCGCGTCCGGGCATCCCGTGTCTGGGGTAATCATCTCACGCCGCCGACTAGTGGTGCTGCCCGTGCCATATAGACACGGTGTATAAGCCGCCCGCCTTAGTGGTGCTTCCCGGCCATCTAGGCACGGTGTAATCATTATCATATACTTAACATGAAGCATGCATAGAAGCTCAAGTAAAAACTATAACTCTATTGGAGTAACGTAAGGTCAGTAACCTCCGATTGTATTATGGAACATCATGATCATCATGTCTCACCTTGAAGGAACTAGCATTATGAGGTGAGACTATCAATAATGAATAACGTCAAGGGAAAACATAGAATAAGATCATAAATCTCATAAAACGTCAATTCATAAACCTTGGAATCTTTAGAAATAGAGTCATCATCATCATTATTATCATTAAACACATCTCATCTCTATCTTATACGGAGCTCTTAATAATCTTGAGCTTTCAACTCTTGGGACGTAAGAAGGTCATGAAAATATAAGGAAGACAATAACATAAGAATCATGCCTTTGAAAGAAAAGGATGAGCCTTAACATAAGGATGAGCCTTAACAAACCTGTTCAGCCTCCAATTATCTAACCTTATTCGTCCGAGCTCGTAAGTCTACATTTAAGAGGATTCACACTATCGTTAGACTCATTGTAGTATACTTGTGCTAAGCTTTCAAGTTAAACTGTTCTATATCCTGCCGAAAATTGGGCAGCATCTCCTCTGTTTATATGCCTAGCCCGAATTCTCAGTTCAACAACAATACCAACATCAACCATAACATCATTGATACCAAAATACTCTATAAGATATCTCATATGATTTTTATCCGATTTCTCCACTGACAAATTAACTATGCGCTCATTTAATCGTTCTACCTTCGAAAATAAACCTAAAAGAACGATAATAAGGAAAGATTCATACCTTTTTCTTGTCAAAATGATAATATATTCAAGATTCCACCTGGAATCCAAACCAAATCTAACGCAAAATAATACTATAATCACAACTATGCGCTCCCCGAGCATCGATTAAGCAAAATCACTTCAATCCCTTAACTTTTTATGACACAAATGCCCCTCTATGTTTGTTGAGCTTTAAGGACTGATTTTTGGTGAAAAAAGGGGGGGGGGGTTTCCCCTTTTATAGGGTCCAAATTTGGTTCGGGTCACTGTAGCAGTTTACTGTAGTAGGTCGGTTACGGTAGCAGTTACTGTAGCACGCGTTTCTGCTTTGTCAGCCAAACTTGTAACGTCTATAATTCTCTACTCCGATATCCTATCGATGAGCGGTTTATTTAGTTGGAAACTAGACTGGACGAACTTCATTTTAGGCTTTTGTTTCATTTCAAAACACTTCATATGCTAAGAGATATTCTTCCCTCAAATTGGACCAAAATTTTCACACGAAATTTTACCCATCCTTTCTCTAAAGTCGTACTACTCCATTTCTTCCACTCATTTCCTTATAAAACCTTCTAGTATACCTTATATACATCCTTCACTCATTAAATATACTTAATAATGCTTGTTTATATTCCAAAGTGGTTTTAGTTAACCATAACTCAACGTACTTATGTTTCAAATTTGATAAGGGCTTCTTCGAAGATACAGGGTGTAACATCCTTCCCCCCTTAAATAACATCCTTCCTCCCTTAAAAACAGTCATCCTCAAATGTTGTAGCGCATCGATCCTCAATGTTCGCATTGAATTTTTGTTCAATTACCGTATACTTATACTATAATTTGGTCAGTTTCGTCCTGTTCTTTCTTAGCTCTTTATCAAATTCATTTGTGAGTCGTACAGTCTTCAATCCTCATGTATATAATCAGAAGTCAACTAGTATTCCATTCTCATTCTGTCTTCATTCCTGTGGTTTAACTGGTCACGCCACGGCTACTCGCCATCCTGCGAGCGTCCTTCCTCTTCGTTCCTCATTTCTTTATTAACAGATGACTCCCTTGCTCGAATACAACACTTTCTTTTGTTGACTCCTCCGATACTATCTTAGTTATCCCTACTTGTACTTGTTGAGCTTAGATACGTGCTGGATTATCCCCTCGTAATTCATTAACCAAGCCCTTAGATTCATCGTAATTTTTCTTATACTAACGTCCGCCTGCTTGTTCGGCGTCAAAAATGCCATCGACAAATCCTTACTCTTAATGGTTACGTTTCTTCAACTATCCATCTTAATTCCTTTCCATGATCAGTTATAACCATATCCTGAATACAATTTCTTAAATATGTACATTCCTAATGTTCCATCACCATCTTTATTATTCCTCGTAGCAGGATTATATATTGTGATGAACCAATAATCATAGTTCGAACTGGTCTATAGCTCACAATATCTTTGAGTTCTTGTCAAAACTCTCCCTTTAGGTCACGAACCAAACCAATGAGTCGTGACGAGTGTCTGACCTCTAGCGACTAAACACCCTTATACTCATATCTGAATCTTACTGGACATCTAGGGCCCATACATGACTTAAAATGATCTCATAATTAGGCGACATCATGAACACGGAACAAACTGTATATACATAAACATGCTGAAAGAACCGTGCAAGCCATAATTGTGATTTGAACAAGAAAAAGTTCTGTCTTGGTCTGAGTGGGGATAGCATTTCTCTTCTACATATCCATGGAGTTTTGAAAAATCCAAACATCTCAGAGATAGATAGAGAGGTAGGAATTTCTCGAACGAACCACACTCCTTCCGCTGCTACATATACTGTACACAAAAGAATAGAAGCCGACAAGGCTACATCATTTGACTAATACATACAACTGTCTACAGACCTCTACTGGAATCAAAGCCGTAGAAGGACGGGACAGGGCCTCGCCATACCCATCTATACACATCTCAAAAGAATAGCATACCAAAATAGACCGCAACTCCAGATCAAATGGAGTGCACTGATCGCTGCTGGATAAAAGTCCTAGTAAGCTAGACCACTTGTCTATCTACTTGTACCTGCGGGCATGAACGTAGCCCCCCGAGAAACGGGGAGTCAGTACGGATAATGTATTGAGTATGAAAGGCATAAGAACAACACATATATGTAAGAGTCATGAATAAGATCTGAACTCATAAACTGAAATAACTATCTGCATGTACTTGTATGAACTAGTATCTGCATGTATCTGTATAAATCTGTGTAACTGATAATGCCTTTATGGGCGCATAATATGCATGCTCATGCCTATCAATGAAGGTCATACATCTATATATATGTCCGTGTATAACGCCTGATATATGTGTGTGTATAATGCCTGTCTCTCTTCTCATATCATATCCGCCTCTCTGCGGCCATCATCATATACATTGCTGCGGTACGTGCAGCCTGATTCTCATATCATCATCATGGTGGTAATGCGTGTATAATGCCTTCTCTCTTCTCATACTCCACATATATCTAATATTCGCGTATATAACGCCTTCTGGTCACGGGTCAATGTGCATAAAGATATAATAAATGTACTGTATGAATAAACTATAGACATAGAACTAGCTACATAAGACTAGACCTATAAACAGAAGGAACACTCACAAACGGGGTACATGAACATCAAAGACTGGAGTACTTCTAATGTTTCTAAGAGTAGAGTAATATGGAAGCTCACTTACTTGCTCGTTGGCTCATATCATAGGATCATGCCAAAGGAAAGAAAGGATAGCCTTAACATACCTTGAAGTATATCCAATCGCCCAACTTCTACCTCTCGAACTTGCAAGTATACAATTAAGATAACATAGGCCTTAATTAGACTATTTGCCTCGCTTACTAACAATCTTTAAATACGTATAGAGCTTAACGAATTATGGACAACATTTCCCTTGTAAGCTCAACAACCCTTCGACTTCCCATTCAATCTAACATCAACCACAATACCCACAACATAATGACAACATATATATATATATATATCAAAATATACTTAAATCCATTTCCAATCATCTCTTAAAATAACCCCAAATCACTATATTACCCTTCATCAACTTACCACTTCCATAAGTATCCTCTTTTTACTTAAAATCGCTAAAACTCTTGATAATAAACTCAAATACAAGGGTAGAAATTATTTACATACCTTGAGGGGTCTAATATTCCAAGAATCACTTCACCCCCAACTTCCTAAGCTTCACAACCTTGAAGAAACCCTAGAAACAACCTTTTTCTTGACAAGCACGGGTTCACGGGCTTGGACTTTACCAAATCTCCACTAATAATGATATAAAATGTTGGGAGAGAAAATATTAGGGTTCCTCTGATTTGGAATGGAGGAAAATAAGAAATAAGGTCGTGAACCACATATTTATACTTGGAAATTAAAAAGCTACAGCGGTGCGGTTCGACGAGCGGGTCGACGACCCGTTGACGTGTCGACGGTCTATCGACTTGCTCCGTCGACCTGCGCCTGTAGATTTCCAGGCTGCGGAACCCTGTCGACTCCGCATAACAATGGTCCGTCGACGACCCATCGACGATGACTGGTGTCTGCAGATTTCTCAGATTCAGCTCAGATCGCGTTGATTCGATTCGTTCAAATTCTAATCCTGCAAATTGCCAGGAATACCTGCTGGTACCTTTGTACACGGGGTAAGATACTTTCTATCTCCAAAACTCGGACACGAGTCTCAATTCCAAGGGCATACCCGACTATGAAATCATAGGTTCTACTACGACGAGAACGAGGGGCATAACATTCTCCCCCCCTTAGGAACATTCATCCCCGAATGTTCAAACAATCATGGGCTATAAAAATTTCGGTAGAGTTTCCCCTGTACATATACCCATCCAACCTGCACACAGCAACCCAAACGATGCCACACAGGGCCACATATTACAACATACAATACCATGACCTCACACGACCAATCACGATAACTGAAAATGGAATAATACATGGGGGCGATGATGCCTTAGACTGAACCTCCTGTACCGCTGAAAACAAATGTGGGTACTTAATCTTCATTTCCTCTTCTGCTTCCCAAGTCACCTCTTCAACATTATTAGTTCTCCATAAAACTTTAACTGAAGCTTCATTCTTGGTTCGTAACTAACGAACCTGCCTATCCAATATAGCCACTGGAACCTCTTCGTATGATAACTACTTGGTCACCTGGATATCATCTACTGGTACAACTCTTGAAGGATCTCCGATGCATTTACGAAGCATAGACACATGAAATATCGAATGTACAGACTCCAACTCAGAAGGCAATTCTAGCTCATATGCCACCTTACCCACAGTACGAATGATCTTATACAACCCAATATATCGAGGGCTCAACTTACCCTTCTTACCAAACCTCATCACTCCTTTTGTAGGTGAAACTTTTAGGAAATCACCTACCTCAAACTCTAACTTGCGTCGCCGATTATCCGCATAGGATTTCCGTCGCCTCTGAGCTGTTAGCAATCTTTCTCGAATCATCTTCACTTTATCAACTGCCTACTGAATTAGGTCTGGGCCTACTAACTGATCCTCCCAGACATCAAACCATCCTACGGGCGACCTATATGTCCGCTCATATAAGGCCTCATACGGAGCCATCTGAATATTGGAATGGTAACTATTGTTATATGCAAACTCAATTCGAGGGAAATGATCATCCAAACAACCTTAAAAATCAAGTACACAAGCTCTAAGCATATCCTCAAGGGTCTGTATAGTACGCTCCGCCTGTCCATCTGTCTGCAGGTGAAATGAAGTGCTAAGACTCACCTGAGTCCCCAATCCCTGCTGAAAAGACTTCCAGAATTTAGCTGTGAACTGTGCTCCCCTATCTGAAATAGTGTCTGTAGGAACAGCATGAAGTCGTACAATTTCCTTGAGATAAAACTTCGCATAATCCTCGGCTGCATAAGTAGTTCTGACAGGCAGAAAGTGAGCTGACTTTGTGAGTCTATCAGCTACAACCCATATGGAATCATACCTCCGCAGAGTACGGGGCAAACCTGTAATAAAGTCCATATTAATTACCTCCCACTTCCATGTCAGAATTTCCATAGCCCGCAATAGACCTCCGGTCTTCTGGTGCTCCATCTTGACCTATTGACAATTTGGACACTGAGCAACAAATTTAGCTATATCTCTTTTCATACCATCCCACCAATAAACTTTCTTGAGATTATGGTACATCTTTGTTGATCCTAGGTGAATAGAATAGCGAGAGTGATGTGCCTCCCCTATAACCTGCTGACGGAGTCCTGCAACATTAGGAACGCATAACCTACCTCGATACCTGAGTACTCTATCACCTGTAATCACAAAGGGTGTCGTTTCTTTCTGGGGTGCTGTATCCCGGTAATGAACTAGTACAGGGTCTTCGTACTGTCGTTCCTTTATTTCTGCTACCAACAAGGACACTGCTGTATCTTGCATAGTAACTCCTGCATCACCTAAATTTATCAATCGAGCTTCGAGGCTAGCTAATCGATGAACTTCACGGACCGTTTCTGTTATATCCCGTATTTTATACATTGGGATATTTTAAGCTAGTTGTGATAAGTTAAGGGTTATATCCCGTATTTTGTACGTTGGGACATTCCGAGCTAATCGCGATAAGTTAAGGACAAGACAATTTTGGAATGCGAGGGTGAGACTTGTAACCTCCGGTTTTGTTTTAAGGCACAAGTTGCTTATAATTTTATTGGTATGGAATATCAAGGAAGATTAGGGGTTAAAAGTGAATTAAGAAAAGTTATTATTTCATGAACCATAGCCATATATGGCCGTGTGGCATGTGTGGGGCTACCACCCATGGCTTGGCTAATTTTGATTGATCCAAGCCATGTGTGGGGCATGGTACACTTGGATGAATTATATATGTGGATACTAGATGACTAGCAAGACATATTCATCATCTTTTCACACTTAGAAGCTTGGAGAAACTTGGAGAAAAAGAATGGAGAACCATTCGGCCATGGCTGGCCGAATTGGAGGTCCATAAGTAGTGATCAAAAAAATATTTTCTTCTAGCAATTCAACCAATTGGAAGGTCCTTATTAACGTGGAGTAGTTGTTGGAGCAATCAAACCATTCGTTTTTGCCATTTACAACCCTAGCCAAGTTGAAGAACTAAGTGGAAAAGGTAAGGTTTAATCTCTTCTTTCATGTGTTATGGATGGTTGTGCATGTTGTTGGGTGTTGAAATGGATGAAATTCATGAAATTATGTGTGTTGGTGTTGTAGCCGTGAGTGGGCTGTTTGTGTAGAAGGAATGAATTAAATTTACTTAGTATTCTTGGTTGTTGTTGTTGTAGATTCTATGATGAAAATGAAGGTTTGATGGTTCAAATTGAAGTTGTAATCGTTGTGGGCTGTTTTAGAAGCTAATGTGATTTTAATATAGTTTCTTGAATTTATGAGAATGATGTTGTTAACGTGTGGATTATTAGTATAGTTCATGAACTTGGAAGAAAGAAATGTGTTGTTATTGTTCTTATTGAATTTGGAAGGTTTCGGGTGGTGTTGCATATTGGTTGGGTGTTTTGAATATTGTGCGGATTGCTTGAATTGTTCTTGAATCTTGTTTGAATGGTTTCGGATTAGTACTTAAATGTGTGAGCATTGGTGTTGGCTTGATTATATGTGGTTGATTTGAACGTAAATGAAATGCCGTCGAATTATATAGAAAGGAATTACTAACGTTAGAATGCATTTTGAATTGTTGATGTTGTTAATATGGTTGTTGTTGTTGTTGATGATGATTTGGCCGAGTTGAATTCTCGGGGTTGTTGAATTTATAGGGGAAATCTTTGTCCGAATTTCTGTAAATAAAGTGATAGCTTGGGATTGAATTCCTAAGTACCTATGACTAATGTTTAGCCTCTAATGACGTTGTTGTAGATCTTGGGAAGCCCGAGACTTAAGTTTTGATTAGCTTAGGAAGCGGACAAGGTATCTAAAGCTTATCCTTTCTTTCTTTTGGCATGTCTTAGATGTAAGTAAGATATGATACGAGCCTTGGGGTAACTCTATTCATAAGATCTGAGCATGTCTACGATTCTTATTCACTTCTTGATGTTAGCATTCCTATTATGGTCGAGCTATGGTCCTTGTGTCTTTTGAATGATTGGATTTCAAATATTGCATAAAGAGTTTTTGTCCCTAAAGGATTCTATGTCGAATAAGGTCCCTAACTTTCATAAATGGGCTCGGATTGCTTTGATACGTTCGTAAAAGATTCTATAGTGAATAATGCCCGTAACTTTCATGGGCGGGCTCGGATTGGTTTGATACATGTCTACGATCCCTAAGATTCTCTTTAACATAGTCCTAATGGCATTTAGAACGGATTTAATATGACTATCGTTTTAATGCTCGAGCGTGATTACTTACTTATCCATCGACTCTGAAATGATGATTTATATGCATATGGTTTCTCACTACTCTGCTCGTGCTAGCTGTTATTACTTCTTTCACTGCGTCCCGGGCCAGGGCATGTATTCGTGCACAACTCCACTGCATTATTCACCGCGTCCCTCACTAGAGGGCGGGGCACGTTATATATATACGTATATGATGATATGATGATATGGGGGAGGCGGCCGGGATGGCATATGATGACTTCATTCACCGCGTCCCTCACTAGAGGGGCGGGCACGTTATATGTACATGTATATGATAATTTTATTTACCGAGTCCCTCACTAGAGGGGCGGGACACGTTATACATGCATATGTACATGATGATTATTTATTTATGTCACTCAGTCCCATAATGGGCTGGATATGATATTGATACATATGATTTATGTTTCAGAGGCAAGCCTTATGATTTTCTATACTCCTTATTTCAGTATGATCCTGTTTACTGTATTTCATACTTTATATACTCAAGACATATTCGTACCGACCCCTTTCTTCGGGGGCCGCGTTTCATGCCACAGGTGTATACAGATGAGTAGAGGATATTAGTAGAAGATGTTCCAGCTGGATTGGCGAGCTCCATTTCCTCCCGGAGTGCTGCCGAGTCAGAGTATCTATGTTATGGTATCTTGAGTTATGTTAGAGACTTTGCAGACAGAGTCACGTATGTAACAAGTCAGTCTTGTAAGCGGCTCTGTAAGCCGATGTATCATTATGCATTATATTACAGATTTCATATGTTTACCGATTTTACTTGAATTGAGAAAGACGAAAAGCGTGTTGTTCTTTGAAAAGCTTTCATTATGCACTCATTTCATGATTTAAGAGTCCAGTAAGATTATGAGTATAACGAGAGTCAGCGGGTTCGCTCGGCCCTAAGTAAGGGTCGGGTGCCCATCATGCCCTATCAAGTTGGGGTGTGACAAATTGGTATCAGAGCAGTTCGTCCTAGGGGTTGTCTGCAAAGTCGTGTCCAGTAGAGTCCTGTTTGTGGTGTGAAGCGCGCCACATTTATAAACAGGAGGATACGGGGCATATAGGGTGGTTACTCTTCTTTCACATCTGAAATCGTGCCATAGAGCCAAGTCATAGGGAATGAGATTCCTTATACTAACCTTTGATTTCAGCAGAAGAATGGCATCGACAGAAAAAAGTGACTAGCGATATTGGAAGTTACAAAGCACGCAGGTAAGCAAAGGTATGAAAGATATATGTCGGGTAAGATATTGAAGTACGATTGAAATACAAGTTGAAGATTAAAAGGGAAAGTAAACAAGAAAGTGTAACAGGTGCAGTTTGAGTTGGGCATACGAGGTATGTTCATCATTTTTGTACTGTTGTTGATATTGGGAGCCCTGTGTGGCTGTGATATGATATGATATGATATACATATATACATATGTTGGCCCTGCGAGGCATTGTTGGTATTTCCTGCATGCAAGTTTTGAGATAGTAACAATTACAGAGGAAACTCTGCCAAAATTTTCCTAGAAATAAAGAAAGAATAAGATATAGGTTTGTAATATGTCTTGAAAGGTCGTGCCAATAGTAATGATGAGATTTGACTAAGCTACGAGTACGGCTGACATCGAGAAAGAAGTTAATTGCTGAATTGGGGACAATAATAATTAGAAGGTCGATATCGATATGGTAAAAAGAATTTGGAGAGGGCTTGTAATCCTAAGAGATGATTTAGAAAAGGGCTGGTAAATCTTGATGGAGTGTTATTTAAGGTATTGACTGAATTGATAAGCAGGGATGAATTATGACGAGCTTATGGTTAAAAGAAGTAATAGTATGATTAAGACAAGAGGACGGAGGAAAAGATTGTGATGGATATGAGTGTATTGATAAGACTTGTGAGATATTAAAAGTGTGAGATATTAAGGATAAAGTTGATCAGAAAGGGTAAAGGGTTAAGAAGTGTTACATTATAGGATTGATTACGAATAAGGAAGGCTTATCAAGTTTGGTAGGGGAAGTTTGGAATAAGGGTTATATAATAACGGAAATGATAGCGAGTGTAAGAAAAGAAAGAGGAATTGGAAGAAGGAAATAAGAAGAGAGCGAGATAACAGTGTAGTAATAGGTCAGGACATGTGTAGCCAACGATACGAGTACTATAAGTGACGGGAACGTGAAAGACTAGGTTATAGAAAGGGTGAGGGACGAGGTAAAATGAGAGTAGAAATCCAAAGGCCGATAACCAAGTATTCATAAGTAACGGCAATCAAGGTGTGTTCATCACCATTGGGAATCTGGAAGTCTAGGACGGAAAGTAGTCATATCCATAGGTGAAAGGTGAATATTGAGGATTGAAAAAGGGCTAAAATAGTAATTGTGGAGTTAGAAGAGTAAGAGACCCTTTCTAATTCGGAGGGAGATGTGTATGAGAACGTTTCGAAATCTGTTAAGACTTCAACTTACTCCAGATTGTGTGATGAAGGTCATGCGGTGAGGTGGATGCTATCATACTAGCATTAAAGCATCGTATTTCATCAGCGTTCCAAGGTTAAGCGTCTTTGGAGTAAGAGAAATTTTAGGATGGGTGACCCCCTGGGAAGTGGACTAAAAGTCCTATAAAGTCAGACACAGGAGAGCCAAACGGGAAGCTAGAGTAGCCTAAGGGAAATTAGAGCATACAGAGTTGGCGGAAACCTTAAGAGGTCATATAGGACGAGGCAGACTGAACCAGTGAAGAGAAAGAAGGTGCATCACGGCTCTAGAAGCAGGGTAAGTTGAATAGCGTTTGGAAATATTTTGTAAGCAAGATAGTAGAAAATATATATGTATATAGGTATGCACGATGTCATACATGGCTATATCGATGGATATGTGTATTCCGTAACCAACGTTGCGGTATATGGAAGGCATTAATCGGACAGGGTAACGAAGTTCAAGTGAAAAGAAAAAAATAAAGGGCATAAATGTTACAAGGCAAGCTGATGTTGTTTTCACTACAGGTTAAGCTGGGAAAGTGCTAATACAATGATAGCTGGAAAAGAAAGAAAGAAAGTGAGTAGGTGGAAGGTAAGGAGATCAAAATGTCAGAATCAAAGTGCCGCTTAATTGAGATCGGAAATACGGACATTGGGCAAAGTATAATCGGATAATAGTATAAGTGCACCCTTAAGGGGGGGAAGTGAGTGTGAGAGATGCAAGTGTACGATGGAGACAACCAACACTACAATATATTTGATACGGATGCTTGGACTACAGGTAAGATTCCTTCTTTGAGACAAATTAGTAAGATCCAAAAGCCAGCACTAAAGGGGTAGAAGTTAGGATGATAATTGGGATAGTCTTTGAGAATTAATTGTAGAGGTCTTGAATGATATGACATTGGAAAGTGGATGCTTAAAAGAAAAAAAAAGAGAATACGACAAGGGAATGGAAACGAGTAACTTACAGAGACATTGTGAAAGATAACACTGCTATGCTGGATTAGAGGTTAAGATGTGGGCAATAGAGTTGTTCGCTAATGATACTGCGACCTATAAGTAGCAAGAAAGGGAAAGGAGTATGACAAGATAGGCTACAAGCGAATGTTAGTACGGAGGGGAAACGTGAAGTAAAATGAACCAGGAGAAGGAAAGGTCGTGACTAAGATTGAATATACTTTATACAGGTCGTACAAGGGTAGTTATGTTACCTATGCATATTTATATGCTAGGGATGAGACCAAGCGAAAACTTAATGAGAAAAGTTTGGATTCAGTAATAACAGTACAGTTATAATATTCTGGGTGCATTAAGGAAAGATGTAAAGGTGGTTTAAGCTAAATTACCGAGGCAGAATTAGTATTGAGGGCAAATAGGACATGGCTATGGTTGAACCCTAGATCTATCCCGATACCGGTTGTAAGATAAGAGAGGCGAAGACAAAGTAACACATAAGAATTAGTGAAGCCACGCTAAGGTATTTCTTGTGCTAATTGAGCACCTCCGCATATTCGTGTAAAGATTGCCACATAATGAGTGACAGGAAAGTTAAGAGCAAGATCTGAGCAAAGGGACAATAGAAGAGTTTGAATTAAAGATAAAGAGACGACACGAGATAATGTGCCTAGAATGCTACAAGTTGAGAAAAAGGGGATCATAAGACGATTTAAGCAAGATGATCAAAACTAGCTGGTTACTAAAAGAGGGTAAATTTATATGCCAAATTCTTTCGGAACTATACCAGCTGATGATAGTTAAAGCCGGGAGCGGCTAGGTAAAGCTATTATATGAGGGGACTTCATCGCTACTTGATAACCAACTCCAAAGATAGAGACTAAAAGCAAAAGGTAGCGTGACAGTTAAAGTCTTTTAGAGGAGTAGTACGGTATGTCACCCTCGGATCGACGGACAGACGAGCGTACTATTCAGACGCTAGGAGACATGTTGCGGGCCTGTGTTATTGATTTCAGAGGCGGTTGGGATGATTATCTGCCACTTATGGAGTTTGTCTGTAATAATAGCTACCATTCTAGCATCCAGATGACACCGTATAAGGCGGTATGACAGAAAGTGCAGATCACCTACTGGCTGGTTTGATGTTGGGAAAACTAAGTCAATCGACCCAGATGTGATTCAGCAAGCCATTGATAAGGTAAAACTTGTTCGGGAAAAGTTATTAACAGCCCAAAGTTGACAGAAGTCATATGCAGACAACCGACGTCGACACTTAGGGCTCCAGATTGACGAGTGGGTGTTCTTGAAGATATCACCCATGAAAGGTGTAATGAGATTCGACAAGAAAAAGAAGCTTAGCTCGGGGTATATTGGACCTTATTATATTGTTCGTAAGGTAAGCAAAGTTGCCAGTGAGTCGGACCTACCCTTTGATCTGGAAGCAATACACTAGTGTTTCATGTGTCTATGCTTCGCAAATGTATTGGTGACTCTTCTAGGGTATTCTCTGTGGATGATGTCCAAATAACGGAAGAGCTATTGTACGAGGAGAACCCTGTAGCTATATGGGATCGTCAGGTAAGAAGGCTGCGTACTAAAGACGTGGTTTCTGTTAAGGTATTGTGGCGGAACAATAACAGGAAGGAGACGACTTGAGAAGCTGAAGAGGAGGTAAAGAAGAAATATGATTGGTAGATGAGACTGCATGTTATAGCAATAAAGGAACCCCCCCCCCCCTGAGATCTTTATAAGACCTTATGAGACCAGTTTAACATTCGAGGACGAATGTTCTAAAGGGGGGAAGGATTTTATATCCCGTATTTTGTACATTGGCATATTTTAAGCTAGTTGCGATAAGTTAAGTGTTATATCCCGTATTTTGTACGTTGGGATATTCCGAGCTAATCGCGATAAGTTAAGGACAAGACAATTTTTGGAATGCGAGGGTGAGACTTGTAACCTCCGGTTTTGTTTTAAGGCACAAGTTGCTTATAATTTTATTGGTATGGAATATCAAGGAAGATTAGGGGTTAAAAGTGAATTAAGGAAAGTTATTATTTCATGAACCATAGCCATATATGGCCGTGTAGCATGTGTGGGGCTACCACCCATGGCTTTTCTAATTTTGATTGATCCAAGCACATATATATATATATGTGTGGGGCATATATATATGGATAAATTATATATATATATAGATGACTAGCAAGACATATTCATCATCTTTTCACACTTAGAAGCTTGGAGAAACTTGGAGAAAAAGAATGGAGAACCATTCGGCCATGGCTGGCCGAATTGGAGGTCCATGAGTAGTGATCAAAAAAATATTTTCTTCTAGCAATTCTACCAATTGGAAGGTCCTTATTAACGTGGAGTAGTTGTTGGAGCAATCAAACCATTCGTTTTTGCCATTTACAACCTAGCCAAGTTGAAGAACTAAGTGGAAAAGGTAAGGTTTAATCTCTTCTTTCATGTGTTATGGATGGTTGTGCATGTTGTTGGGTGTTGAAATGGATGAAATTCATGAAATTATGTGTGTTGGTGTTGTAGCCGTGAGTGGGCTGTTTTGTGTAGAAGGAATGAATTAAATTTACTTAGTATTCTTGGTTGTTGTTGTTGTAGATTCTATGATGAAAATGAAGGTTTGATGGTTCAAATTGAAGTTGTAATCGTTGTGGGCTGTTTTAGAAGCTAATGTGATTTTAATATAGTTTCTTGAATTTATGAGAATGATGTTGTTAACGTGTGGATTATTAGTATAGTTCATGAACTTGGAAGAAAGAAATGTGTTGTTATTGTTCTTATTGAATTTGGAAGGTTTCGGGTGGTGTTGCATATTGGTTGGGTGTTTTGAATATTGTGCGGATTGCTTGAATTGTTCTTGAATCTTGTTTGAATGGTTTCGGATTAGTACTTAAATGTGTGAGCATTGGTGTTGGCTTGATTATATGTGGTTGATTTGAACGTAAATGAAATGCCGTCGAATTATATAGAAAGGAATTACTAACGTTAGAATGCATTTTGAATTGTTGATGTTGTTAATATGGTTGTTGGTGTTGTTGTTGATGATTTGGCCGAGTTCAATTCTCGGGGTTGTTGAATTTATTGGGAAAATGCTGCCCGAATTTCGGTAACTAAAGTGATAGCTTGGGATTGAATTCCTAAGTACCTATGACTAATGTTTAGCCACTAATGACGTTGTTGTAGATCTTGGGAAGCCCGAGACTTAAGTTCTGATTAGCTTAGGAAGCGGACAAGGTATCTAAAGCTTATCCTTTCTTTCTTTTGGCATGTCTTAGATGTAAGTAAGATATGATACGAGCCTTGGGGTAACTCTATTCATAAGATCCGAGCATGTCTACGATTCTTATTCACTTCTTGATGTTAGCATTCCTAATATAGTCGAGCTGTGGTCCTTGTGTCTTTTGAATGATTGGATTTCAAATGTTGCATAAAGAGTTTTTGTCCCTAAAGGATTCTATGTCGAATAAGGTCCTTAACTTTCATAAATGGGCTCGGATTGCTTTGATACGTTCGTAAAAGATGCTATAGTGAATAATGCCCGTAACTTTCATGGGCGGGGTCGGATTGGTTTGACACATGTCTACGATCCCTAAGATTCTCTTTAACGTAGTCCTAATGGCAGTTAGAACGGATTTAATATGACTATCGTTTTAATGCTCGAGCGTGATTACTTACTTATCCATCGACTCTGAAATGATGATTTATATGCATATGGTTTCTCACTACTCTGCTCGTGCTAGCTGTTATTACTTCTTTCACTGCGTCCGGGCCGGGCATGTATTCGTGCACAACTCCTTGCATTATTCACCGCGTCCCTCACTAGAGGGCGGGGCGCGTTATATGTATATGTATATGATGATATGATGATATGGGGGATGGGCGGCCGGGATGGCATATGATGACTTCGTTCACCGCGTCCCTCACTAGAGGGCGGGGACATATATATATATATATATATATATGTACATGTATATGATGATTCTTTTATTTACCGAGTCCCTCCTAAAGGGCCGGGACACGTTATACATGCATATGTATATGATGATTATTTACTTATGTCATCGGTCCCATAATGTGGATATGATATTGATACGCATGATTTATGTTTCAGAGGCAAGCCTTATGATTTTCTATACTCCTTATTTCAGTATGATCCTGTTTACTGTATTTCATGCTTTATATACTCAGTACATATTCCGTCTACGACCCCCTTTCTTCGGGGGGCTGCGTTTCATGCCACGCAGGTGTATACAGATGAGTATAATATTAGTAGAAGATGTTCCAGCTGGATTGGCGAGCTCCATTTCCTCCGGAGTCTTGCCGAGTCGGAAGTATCTATGTTATGGTATCTTGAGTTATGTTAGAGACTTTGCGGACGAGTCACGTATGTAACAAGTCGGTCTTGTAAGTGGCTCTGTGGATGTATCATTATGCATTATATTACAGATTTCATATGTTTACCGACTTTACTTGAATTGAGAAAGACAAAAAGCGTGTTGTTCTTTGAAAAGCTTTCACTATGCACTCATTTCATGATTTAAGAGTCCAGTAAGATTATGAGTATAACGAGAGTCAGCGGGTTCGCTCGGCCCTAAGTAAGGGTCGGGTGCCCATCATGCCCTATCAAGTTGGGGTGTGACAGTTTCTCTTCTCTCTGGCGGCACATGTGACAAGCTACCCATAGATTTACGACTGAGGGCATCGGCTACTACGTTAGCTTTCCCGGGGTGGTACAGAATATCCACATCATAGTCTTTCAACCACTCTAACCATCGCCTCTAACGCAAATTCAAGTCCTTCTCCTTAAAGATATACTGGAGACTCTTATGATCAGTATATATGTCAACATGCACACCGTATAAGTAGTTCCTCCATATTTTCAAAGCATGAATCACTGTCGCTAGCTCAAGATCATGGGTTGGGTAATTCTTCTCGTGCTTCTTCAACTGTCTAGAAGCATAAGCAACAACACTTATCGTGTTGCGTTAACACGCTGACAATCGATGCCGAAGCATCCAACATACCACATAGCCATTTGCTCCTTGGAAGAGTCAAAACAGTCTTGAAGTCGACAGCTTATCCTTGACATGGAAACTGCAGCTCCTGGCATCATCCATTGGAACTTAGGCTGATTTTTTTGAGTCAACTTAGGCAATTGGGCTGGAAAAGAGGAAAATCCTTCTACAAACCTTCTATAATAACACCGCGAAACCAAAAGAAGCTAGTATTTATTTACACCCGCATTTTCGGTGTTACACCCAATACCTTGGAGAAGCAGGGCTTGGTTAAATTTGAATGTAAGTATGTTGAGCTATGGCTAGGTAAAACGACTTTGGAGTGTGAGGAAGCATTATTAAGTATATTGTTTAAGTAAAGGATGAATTATGATCTTGTAAGTAAATACCGGGAAGGACAACCTTGAAACGAAGGCATGTCATTATCAAGTATGATTAGTGATAAATACCATGTATGGAGAGTTTAGAAGATTTCGAGATCAAGCAAATTGAAGAAAATAAGTTTGTCGAAAATTTGTAACAAGTTGGCGAAATTAAGGACGAGAATTTTTTTTTTTTTTTTTGGGTCAACTTTGGGGGGGGGGTATATCTCCAGGTATATGGATAGTTTTAAGGTGTTTCAAAAGCTTAAAATGATGTTCGTCGAGTCTAGTTTCCAACGCAATAAACCGCTCGTCGATACGACATCGGAGTAGAGAATTATGGACGTTACAAATTCGGTGACGGAAGAGGGGAAACAATCTTGCTACTTCTTGCTCGATCACCAATGATGCCGACTTTGGCACCTATATAAGGGGCAAAAACCCCATTTTTCAAAAAAATTTCCAAAACAATCCAGAAAATTCAACCAAGCAGAGAGAATGTTTACCTCATAAAAGTGAGGATTTTGTGTAATTTCCAGTGACAGAATATTAATCGAGGTCCAGGCAACGTATAGTCACGCTTATAGTATCGTTTTGCGGTGTATTTTGGCTTTGATTCAAGGTGGATATTGGAGATATTATTGTTCTAACAAAGAAAAGGTATGAATCTCTCCTTATTGGTATTAATTTCGACTTCTTTACGGAAATAAAGTTATTAAATAGTTGTATCACAAGTTGGTTAGTTGAGAAATTTGAAAAACATCGTGTGGGATGTTTTAGGAAATATATTGGTATGGATAATGGTGTTGATGATGTTAGTATTGTTGTTGTTGATTAGTTGTTGATATTATGATTTCGGGTTAGGCATATAAACGGGGAAGATCTTTGCCCCATTTTTGTGAATTCTAAATGGATTTAAATTAAGGGTTTAAGACGAGCATATGACGATGAACCTAATAATAGTATGAATGATTGTATATGTAGATTACAAGGCTACGAATGATCTTAAGTGAATTGCAAGACAGGAAGTAAGTTGTAAATCGAGAAGTTATCTTCCAGGTATGTTAAGGCTAGTCTCTTTCTTCTAAAGGCATGACTCCTTTCTTATGAATCCAATAGGTGTTTTCCAAATGTCCCATGATCCCTTTATGTGAATCCATAAATGTTTTCCAAGAATATTCTTATTCTCAAAAGCTAGAAATTCATGATTCATAGAGTTCATGATTCAAAGGCATGACTTATTTCTTGATAATCCATACATATTTTCCAAAATATCCCTATCTTTTTTCGAGTCAAAGATTTATGATTCTATAAGCTTTTATGACAACAACGGACATGTTTTTACAATATGAACGACGATATTAAAGATGAGAATGTTTCTATGATGATTATGATGATGATGATTTTAAATATTTCTATGATGATTATGATGATGATGATTTTAATTCTAGAAATTTCAAAGCTTATGACGTTAATACTATTATGAGATTATTGAGATTATTTCATGATTTTCTCGATTTTATTCATTGTTGTTGATCTCACTTTATAATAATTGTTCCTTCAAGGTGAGATATTGTCACGGCCAACCCGTAGACGCGACTAGTGCCGAAGCAGGCACCGTGCTACTATTAACTAGAAGTAGCATACGAATAACTTATTGTAGCAAATATAATATATCGTACGAAAGGTGAAACGTCGAAAGGCATCACAAATATACATATATTTGTCATAACTTCAATGAGAAAATATCACATATGAGCGGTAAGGCTATCATAATATGGGGGACGTCCGGATCACAAATCCCACAGACACAAGCGGAACGAGAGATTACCACGACCCACACATATATATGCACGGACCTCTAAGAATAATGACAAAATCATATGACGGAATGGGCCGCCATACCCGTGAATAAACATATACATATATGCAATAACAAGAATGCGGACCAAAACATAGGCTCTAGAACAAGAGAGCGCTCCAAAACGCAGTGAACGGGAATCTAAGGCTGGTGGATTATCAAGTAAGTACATACTGCGCGGCATGAAACGCGACCCAGAAGAAAAGGGGGTTAGTACGGAATATGTGAGTATGCAAAGCATGAAATATAGTAAACAAGATCATAGTTAAAGCCGGAGAATGAAAGTAAATGCAATATCAAAAATATCAAAATGCTTACTCATAAAAACACAAATCATGAGGCTCTTAGAACTATGGTCGCCCCTTTGTCGGTGGCGCCATACACATCATACTCCGAAGATTTCATATCTCGAAACCCGACATATCACATAACACACCGTAACGCCGTAACACATCATACGCCAAATATACTCGGTGCCGGCCCTCCTAATGAGGGGCTCGGCGGAGCCGGACACATCGTACTCACTCGAATATATCATAGTCGCGCCGAAACATAACCGGCGGGACTCGGTGAAGGAGTAATAATAGAATGCACGAGCGAGTCGTGAGCAACTATATGCAATTTAAAATACATTCAAAGATTCAATAGAACATTCAAAATGAATCATCATTTAAAAATCAAGACGATAGTCAAATCAAGTTTCTTAAATATCGTTCGAGGGTATATCAAATAGAACTTTAGGACTCATGAGATACGTATCAAACCATATGAAATAACTTATGGGAATTAGGGGCATAATCGTCATTACAAACTTAATAGAAGTAAGTGATCGATGCTCGAGGTTAAGACGTTAGTCACGCTAAATCCTTTCAAAAGTCGTTAGTATTACACAAGGAAAGTCTCGGGGCCCCGGACGAGTATCAAACCAATCCGAGAGTCCATCTATGAAAGTTAGACGATTATTCATTATAGAATCTCCTACGAACGTTTCGAAGCGTCAGAGCTCGTCATGGCTGATTCTGAGTCGATTGTTAGTTATAGAATCCTAAAAACAACATTCTTTATGCAACATTTGAAATCCAACTATACAAAAGACTTAAAAACCATAATTTGACCATATTAAGAATGTTAACATCAAAGAAGTGAATAAGAGTCGTATACGTGCTCGGATCTTGAGAATGGAGTTACCCGAGACTCGTATCATGGCCTAATTACCTTTAAGACATGCCAAAAGAAAGAAAGGTTAGCTTTACATACCTTGTCAGCTTCACCAGATAATCCGAATTTAAGTCTCGGCTTCCCAAATCGACAACAACATCATTAGATACCAAACATTAGCCATAGGCACTCCGAATTCAATTCTAGGCTAGCACTTTATCTACGAGAAATTTGGGCGACATTTCCCCTTCAAATTCAACAACCCTAGAAATTCAACTCGGCCAAATCTTCAACAACAATACCAATAACCATACTAACAACATCAATCAATTCAAAATGCATTCTAACGTCAATAACTCTTTTCTACATAATTCGACAACATTCCACAAACCCGAAACCTTTAATTGCCATAAAGATAACAACAACACATTTCATTCTTCCAAATTCATAAACTACACCAACAATCTACACATTAACAACATTAACCTCAATAATACAAAAATTATGATAAAATCATTACGCTTCTCCAAAACTGACCTACAAACGATTACAACTTCAATTTGAATCATTAAACCATCATTCTCACCATAGAATCCATACAACAACAATCAAAAATACAAAATAAAATTTAGTTCATTCCTTGTCACAA
This sequence comes from Lycium ferocissimum, assembly GCF_029784015.1. NCBI lineage: Eukaryota > Viridiplantae > Streptophyta > Magnoliopsida > Solanales > Solanaceae > Lycium > Lycium ferocissimum. Next base: position 23,747 of record NW_026719817.1, read on the forward strand.
AACAGCCCATCTTGACATGACTCAACATCAACATACAAAGTTTCATGAATTTCATCAATTTCTACACCTTCCTTCCTAGTTCTAATCCGTTAAACTCTGAATAAACTTGTTAACAATGAAAAGGAACCTTAATCTTACCTCAAGTGTGCATCCACCACGTCCACCCTCTTCTTCTTGGTTGATTTTTTAGCTCAAATTGAAGGCAACGCGACGTACGACACTTTTCTCTTCATGGGCTTCGGAAGTCGGGGCGCGGATTTTGGTCAAAATTAGTTTTTCTCTCTAGGCTCTCCTCTCTCTTTTTCTCCAGAATTTTCTGGGTGTTTTGGTATGAAATATGAGGAGAAAAGGCTGATGTTTCATTTAAGGTGTGGGTAATGGGCACGACCCGGTTGGGCTCGGGTTGGGCTGGCCAATAACCTTTCTGCCTTAAAACGTCCGTATCTCCTTATTACAATGTCGCTGTGAACCCACAACCTATGGTTGGAAATCTATTTCAATTATCTACAACTTTCATTCTAGGATTTTCCCAAATTCCAAACTCATAATGCCGTTTTGGCCCCACGAAGTCGGATCACCGAAGACGTTTTCTTAAATCGTGGCCTTTTGGAGGGCTTACACTCGTTTTAGCTTATGGGTCCTTCTTAGGACTTGCTCAAATTCACATGTACTACCCATATATCTCTTCATATGTCCTTTATAAAATTCCAACATGTGGGTCCCACCTTAACACACGGCCACTTTGGCCTTTTCATGAAATTTTTATTTCGACTTCTAGCCCCAATTTCCCTTAATATTCCGTACCAATAAAATTCATAAACAATTTATGCATTAAAACAAAATCGAAGGTCAAAAATCTCAACCTCGCATCCGGAGTAGTCTTGCCCTTAACTTATCGTGGTTAGCCGGAATGTCCCAATGCCTGAAATTCGGGATATAACATCCTCCCCCGCTTTAGAACATTCGTCCTCGAATGTTAAACTAACACTTACTGAGTCTTATAAGCACTTCGGGAGAGTCTCTTTTATAGCTACCATCTGATTCATTCACCGATCAACATAACCACAGAATTTGGATTACTTGACGACATAGGAAAGCAAGTAGGAATACGTATTCTTCATCTTCTGTATTGTTAAAGCTACTGATACCTAACGGAAGCTATGTATTTAGTACACAATTTTTCACTTTGATGGTCCGATATACCTCGGGCTTAACTTCTCTTTTCGCTGAATCACGTAACACCGCTTCATGGGTGACACTTTCAGAAATACGTAATCGCCAATTTGGAGCTCCAAATGTTGACGTCGATTATGCATATGACCTATCGACTCACGGCTGCCAGAACCTTTTACGCTTCGCACTTATCAATAACTGGCTTGAGTCTTATTCGGGCCAATTAACTTAGTTTTGCCAACATCGAACCAGCCGGTCGGTGTCCCGCACCTTACGCATACAAAGTCTCATCGGCCATCGGTTGCTAGAATGGTAGTTGTTATTATAGGCAACCTCCATACGTGGCGGATGATCATTCGGCTGTCTGTCTACGTAATCAATAACGCAAGCTCGCAACATATCCATTAGCGTGCGAATAAGTGCAGCTCGGTCTCTGTAGCGTCGGACTAGGGGTGACATCTTGTCTTGAGATTCACTTATGACATCATCCGCCACGGAGTGAGCTTCGGGGAGTTAGCGTAGCCCCGAGCTCTTATATGAGATCATAGATGTGAGGGTGTTATAAAGTCTCTCCATATATTGCGCATAGCCTTTAGCTGAATAAATGGTCTTGGATATACTATTGTGCGGCTCTGGCGGTTCGGTGGTCGGCGTTGTTAGTCCTTATATCCTTGTCACCATTTTCCTTTACATTCAAGTACTCATTTAACATGACTTTGTCGTTAGTGAATATAGTGGTTATGTATATACGAAATGGTCTGTACCGCCATCCTTGCTGATCTTGCTTTATATTTATGGCAACTCGTGATTTCGAGTTTAAAGCTGAATCCTTGGGCTCTTGCCACAACTTTTCCTTTAGCTTTTTGCCCTCAAATCTTACAATGCTACACAAAAGCATAGGGCTACGAAAATTTTACTACACAATTCTCTCATAACACGGTACACGTGTCTTCAACTTCCTTATATTGGCGATCGTTTCGGACTCTAGCTCTAAGTTTATGAGATTTCCCTTTAAGACACCGAGAACGTCATAATTCCTTTCACGTCTAATACGTTCCTCCCCCCGCTTATTAAGGAGGTCCTTATGCACCAAAGTTTTTAGATTTCCATCGTCTCGGCACTTATCTTTCGGAGAATTAGAAACCTCTTGCTTATAGTTGCCGGCCTAATCTTTCTTTCCTTTACTTCTCGTTTTCGTTGTGGTCATTATTCTTTCATTCCACTCGTCGAAATCATTTCTCTAACCTCGCACATTCCTCTCTTATCCCACTACCACACTCTATCCCTCTCACACGCCTAACCTCAATTTTTTTATCCAAATAGTGTCGTGCTTTGCCGTCGCCTCTCTTGGAGGCTTCCCTCTCTCATGTTTCTTACTCTTTCGCTTTCCGATATTTAGGTCACCGTGCCTTCCATCTTGTTCACTTTCTTTCTTTTCCAAAATATCATTGTGTTAAAACTTTCAAGCTTAACTTTGTAGTGAAAACGGCATCGGCTTGCCTTATAACATTTGTGCCATTTTATTTCTTTTCACTTAAACTTCATTACCATTGTCAGATTAATGCCTCCCAATTTGTCTGCGATTGATTCTTTGGGACTCATACTCGCTAATATAGCCATGTATGGGACATCGTATACGTATGTATACATATTCTTTTTTCCTTTTTTCGGCCTCGCCCCCGACCTCGGTTCCCCCCCCCTCTGTTCTCGATTTTTCTTGGTACCCACTTCCCATTTAT
>NW_026719818.1:0-11230 GCF_029784015.1 Lycium ferocissimum
GGGCTCCCCTCCTTTTTTTTTTTCTTATTTTTGAAAGTTCTAGGAGATGAAATGGTGAAGATGACTAAATTGTCATCTTATATCACCATATATAATCAATACAAGTGGCCTATGGCCCACAAGTCATGTGCATGGCCACATGGTCTTTTTTTTCATGAATTTAAATTTCAAAACTTCACTTTTGGCCCCAAATTTTCATGAAATGTCTAACTTTCCGTAATTCACTTTTGACCCAAATTTTTCTTATTCCAATTTTACCCCTTAACATTCCATACCAATAAAAGATGAATATGCAACTTATGCACTTTTAACAAAATTGGAAGAAAATATACCCTTGTCCTTAACTTGTCGCAACCAACTTAGAATATTCCAACGTACAAAGTACGGAGTATAACAAAGTCGACTACTAATTCGAGGCAGTCAACTAACTGAACGAAAAATTACAATTCTCCCCGCTCCTACACTTTTAATTGGTATCAGAGCAAGGCCTCATTTTCAATTACTTAACAACACACAAGGAAAGATCAAATTCTTTTGGATATCACATTCCGGGAGCTTTCTTGCAACATGGGCATTCTACTACTAGGCCACCTTATTTATGTGGTGACCATTACATTCACTGGAAGGAAAGGTTCAAAATCTTTATTATGTCAACTGATTATCAGGCATGGCTGGTAATAAAAAAGGGGACCAAAATCTATTCCTACTAACGACCCAAAGGATGCTAAGGCCAAAGTTGATGTGGAGTCTTTTGATATTACTAAGAAACAACAAGAAGTTATTGCAACAAATTCAGAGCCATAGCTCTACTTTCTTTTTGTGCATTAAGTGGAGAAGAATATGGGAAGATATCAACTTGTGAGACTGCTAAGGAAACGCGGAACAAGTTGGAAGTAACTTATGAAGGAACTTCCAAAGTTCGAGAAAATAAGATCAATACGCTACAACATGATTATGAAACTTTTATGATTAAGGATGATGAAAATATAGAATCAATGTTCGTCAGATTCAGTAAAATCATCTGTGAACTCAAGTCTCTTAGGGTTGTGTACTCAAATTCTCAACAAGAAAACTTGTCAGAAGTCTACCAAAGAATTGGGAAACTTAGGCTATTGTTTTGGAAGATCGAAATCTTGACAAGATGACTTATGATGAACTGGGAGGAAACTTAATGACTTTTGAGAAGAATCACATCAACAGGCATCAAAGGGAAGAAAAGAAAAAGATAGTCGCATTCAAAACCCAAGTTAAAGAAGTTAATGATGATTTTAAAGAAGAAGAAGTTGCAATGATATCTAGATGTATGGTCGAAGCAATGAGGTGATCAAGAAACAATAGAAGAGGGAGTTCAAACTTTTGAAAAGGAAAGACTTTTACTGATCAACAAAGGAATGATGGGAAATCAATGAATGTAAAAAGTACAGACACATCGCATCAGAATGTCCTGAGTCAAAAAGGAGACCAACTAGAAATTTTCAGAACCAAAGGGCCTTCAGCAGCTAGAGTGAAGATGAAATCTTAGAAAATGAAGATGAAGGAGTAGAAAATGTTTGTTTCATGGCGTTTGTTGAAACAGTGAGTAAGACCTTATCCACTGCTCTAAATGTAATGAAACTAAGAACTTTAGATCAAACATTAGAAGATTTGAATAGTCTTTGATGAATATAGAAAATTACAAAGAGAAAAGAAATCCCTTTAAATTATTTAGGATGTCCCATTTTTCATGCTAGGAGGAAGAAAGTTTACTATAATGAGCTGATCAAGAAAGTGAAAAATAAGTTGCGAGGAGAAGTTTGGAAAGGAAGGCTATTATCTTATGGTAGCAAAGCGGTTTAATAAATAGTGTTCTTCAAAGCATCCTGTGTATGTTTTGTACGCTATAGTGCCAATAAAGTGCACTATCAATGAGATCTTGTGAGAATCTTTGCAAGGTTTTTCTGGAACAAAAAAGAGGAAGGAAGAAACAGACATTGGGTATCTTGGAAGAACATTTATCTGCCTAAAGAGAAAGGGGGACTAGGCTTCAGATCTCTTTATCATGTCTCTAAAGCACTCTTTGCCAAGCTGTGGTGGAGATTTAGAAAATCAAATACTCTGTGGTCAACTTTTATGTGGAGTAAGTACTGCAAGAAACATAAACCAACAGGAGTGCAGTGGAAAGATGGATCTCAGGTCTGGAAAAAAATGCTTAAAGCTAGGGACCAGGTTGATCAATTCATATGGTGGAAACCTAGAAATGGAGCTTGTGATGTATGGGAGGACAATTGGACTAAGCTTGGTCCAATTTGTCACAACATCCACCAGAGTTTGAGATTAACTACAACACTGAAGAAGTGGCTCGACTCTCATGAATGGAGAAGGTTGGATTTCAATGAGATGAATGAACATTTGCCAGATCTTGTAGTGGAGCATGTTAAGAATGAATTGCTTATTATTGGAACCTGCCGAGAAGGATAGACCTTGGTTGACATTAACACCCTCAGATTCTTTTACAGTTAAGAGTGCTTGGAATCTACTGAGATAGAAGGATAGTGTTTCAATATTCTTCCCTGAGCTATTTGTAAAAGGAATGACTTTTAAAGTATCCTTCTTCTTGTGGAGATTGTGGAATTTCAAGCTTCCAGTTGATGATGTGCTTAAAATGATGAAGATCTCTATAGTTTCTAGGTGTAGATGTTGCCAATATCCATAACATAAAGAATCTGTGCATCATCTGTTCCTGACTGGTGAATTTGCTATGGCAAAATGGCAATATTATAAAGAAGCAGCAGGTATTATTGATCCTTTGATACAAATTCATCAGGCAATTGTCAGATGGTGGAATGTTTCTTGCATTTATATTTTAAAGCCAATTTATCAGGCAGCACCAACCTTTTTTTGTTGGCAGCTTTGGAAGAGAAGGAATGCAATAATGAATGGGGGTAATATGAGCAGAAGCAAATTGATTTATGATATAAATCTGAACCTGCATAATCTTGTTTGTACACTGTATCCTTGGCTGAGAGATGTGCCAGAATTGGCCTCAAATAGTACAGTTTCTGGAGGGTTACAAAGTGTCACGACCCAACCGGAGGGCCGCGACAAGCACCCGGTGCTAACCCACTCGGGTGCCCCTTAACATACTTTCATATCACATCTAGGTGGCCACATAATTAAATTATTCTTTTCATTCATCATCATTCTATTCTCATTGGGCAACAACATGTCTATATCATCAATAACATCTATACCCATACAAATGTACATAAGCCGACAAGGCTGTCAAAATAACATCTCAAAATATAGGCCGACAAGGCCAAACATATCTATATACACATGTCTATGAGCCTCTAAGAAGGGTACATCATATCATATCATATAGGCGGTACAGGACCCGCCGTGCCCATGAATATATACACAAAAGAATTTATACCAAAAGCTGCAGCTCCGAATGAAATGGAGCTTCGCTATGTAGTCCCGAGAAAATACGGCTATGGATCAAGTCTGTCTCCTCTAGCCACCGCGGCATGACGCAGCGTCCACAAACAAAAGGACGTCAGTACGAAGAATGTACTGAGTATGTAAAGCATGATCAATATCAATATGGAAGCATAATGGATAACATATGAAATAACATAAGGTGGGAGAAATAGCATCATCATCACAGCACTTACCTGCTTTCCATAGGGACGTTCCATTTCTATTGCGTATTTGCGTACATACATTCATATCCGTACTCATTTACCTTTCGTATCTATTTTTGTATTCGTATTCACATGTCCTTTCATACTCATGCTCATATCATATACATTACATATACATAGTCCTTACTTGGCACTTACATGGTCTTAACATGTTCGTACTCTTATTGATGTCATATACATAACGTAAACGTACTCATATGGATGTCATATACTTAGCTTATTCGTACTCATATAGATGTCATATACATAGCATAATCGTACTCATATAGATGTCATATACATAGCATAATCGTACTCATATAGATGTCATATACATAGCATAATCGTACTTATATAGATGTCATATACATAGCATTTATATAGCATACCCGACCACGAAGGTTCGGTGTTTCACGTGCTCCGGCCCTCACAAGGCTCGGTGCCGGCCCTACCAAGGCTCGGGGTTGTTCGTACCCAACTGTAGTGGTGCGCGCATCGTCATATATAGATATACATATATATATATACATATTCATTATATTCTACCCGGCCATATACGCTCGGGGTTCACAATAGCCTCTCATGGGGACACATACACATAAGCTCATCTCTATCTTTAGCCTTTTTAATATTGTCATTCATTACATTCTATCCTTAGAGTATTACTCGTCGTATAAAGAACTTAGTACAATCGCATCATTTGAGCATCATAAGCTTAATAGCTTCTGTAGATAGAATCATTGGAGAACATCGTGGCTCATAGAAGGAGAGATACTTAGCCAAAGAACCATGCCTTATGAAAGAAGGGTTAGCCTTACGTACCTTTTCGTGCAACTATTCTATCACTCGTACGGTCTTCTTCAAGGCTCACGTTCTACCTTCATTGAAGTGCATACTCATATTAGATAATGGATAGCTTTAGCATTCATAACTAATTCTAGAGAAAATCGGACAGCACCTCCTTTATTTATACTACTTTCCTCATATCATATATCAACTCCAAACATCAATAATAACTGTTATATCCCGTATTTTGTACGTTGGAATATTTTAAGTTGGATTACGACAAGTTGTGGATAAGACTTTTAATTTCCGATTTTGTTTTTATTTTAATGCACAAGTTGCATATTCATCTTTTCATTGGTATGGAGTGTTAAGGGTAAATTTGGAATAAGGAAAAGTTTGAGATGTTGAATAAGTTATACGGATCGTATGGAGTTTTGGACATATCTGGGTATGCAAATAAAGAGATCGGTGTATAAAAGTTTTAGGTCTCGAAATAATTTAGCGGATGAAAGGATCGCTACGATAAGTCGGCGCTACGGTCTTTGCTACAGTGACTTCGGAGCAGTTATATAAAGGGGCTTAACCCCTCATTTTTAGCCAAAAAATCAGACCAAAAAACATTCCAAATATTCTAGAAAATTCCCCAACCTTCCACCACCAACTTTTAGCCCGAAACCAGGTATAATTCCCAAATTCCGGTCCGGACGGCGTATAGTTGCGACTTCAAAAGCTGCGTATTGAGGCTTTGTGGCTTAAGTTCAAGGTGGAGGAGTAAATATATAGCATTATTATCGAGGGAAAGGTATGAATCTCTTTCTATTTGTGTTAATATTGGTTTATTTACGGAGAAAGAGCTGTAAAATCGTTATAAAATGGTTCCGTGATGGAAATATGGGACAAACACCATATGGAATGTTTATGAAGTATTTTGAAGTTGGAAATATTATGGTTAATGTTGGTATTGTTGGAATTGTTGTTGGTATAGTTTATGAATTTGGAAGAAAGAAATGTATTGTTGTTGTTTCCATTGAAATTGGAAGGATTCGGGTAGTGAATTGACTTTATTTAATATTTTAGTTGTTGAATTGTGAATTTCATAATGATAAGTGAAGGTTTGATGGCTTAAAGTGAAGTTATAACCATTATCGGAATGTTGAAGAAGTCGATGCGGCATTAGCTTAAATTCTTACATTGCACGAGTAATGTTGATAATGCATGGTTTTTGATATGGATTGTCGATATAACTCATAAATTTGGAAGGAAGTAATGCGTTGTTGACTTTGGTGGTGTGGTGAGATTTCGGGTGGAAGTATGTATTAATTGGGAATTGAATTGAATCTTGAAGTGTTGCTAGAATAATTGCTAGCATTGTTATTGCTTTGGCCGAGTTCCATTCTCGGGTTTGTTGTTGATGATTTGGGCCGAGTAAGATCACGGGGATGGTGTATTTACGGAGGAGATTTCGCGCCGAAATATCGGCGGGGATATAAATGAATTTGTTTGAAGGATTGAGATAAGTATATGGTGATGAGTCTAATGATTATGTCAACTCTCTTGAATGTAGACTAACAAGTTTGGATGGATAGCGTAGCTAGTAAGGCGCGGCACCGGTATGTTAAGGCTCGTCCCTTTTCTTTCTATGGCATGATTCGTATGTAAGATTTTATAAATGCTTCCATAACGCTCTCATTCCCAAAAGTTAGAAGTAATGGTTCCAAGGTATTTTTCCTTCTTAAAAGTTTATAAAGGTTTTCCAAAATATTCATTTTTCTTCAAAAATCCAAGTTTTACGATTTTGAAAGTTTTATGACTAAAACAACGACTATGACTTTATGACGACAATGATGATGCTAGACATGGGAAAACGTATATGACGAATATGTCAAGGATCTGTTCTTACCATGAATATGACGATATGAAATGTTAAGCTATTTTTGAATAATGACTATTTCAAGGTTTCAAAGTATATGAAATGATATGTCATGATTCGTTTTATGTTCCGTGATGTTATCCTTTATTGTTAGTCTCGCCTTATAATTATCGTTCCTTCAAGGTGAGACAAAGCGATCACGATTGTTCCATAATGTAATCGGAGGTCACCGACCTTACGTCACTCCGATAGGTACATGACTTTCCTTGGGCTCTCATGCATGCTAAATATGTACATGGGGGGAGGGAGGGGATACATGGGGATATGGGAAGGATACATGTTCATTGCCACTCGGTCGCTGGCGTTATCATCCCGGACGCGGGATGCCCGGACGCGGGATATATGGGCGAGCCGATGTATTTCGGCGCTATGTGGGCGAGCCGACTTGTTCGGCGCTATGACATGACATGACCAGACAAGCATGCATGGTATCCGCCCTCAGAGGCACTCACATATGCGGAGTTACGACTTTACATGATATGATCCATATGTACGGAGTTACGACTTTACATGATATGATCCATATGTACGCGCGCGCGAGTTTTACATGATATGATCCATATGTCCACTCACTCCCCGACACATGATATGTCTCATATGTACGGGATACTCTCTCTTACATGATATGCTCTACATCTCCATCGTTGTTGCACATGATTACGTTTCTTTCTATGTTACCATCCATGCCTTACATACTCAGTACATTACTCGTACTGACGCCCCTTTTTGTGGGCGCTGCGTTTCATGCCGCGCAGGTACACCAGATGAGTAGAAACCATTACAGGAGACGTTCCAGCGGATTGGCGAGCTCCACTTCATTCCGGAGTGTTGCCGAGTCGAGTATCTACGCTACAAACGGCATACGGAATAAAGTTAGAGACTTTGCGAGACGAGTCGTGAGTCTAGAGTGACGAGTTTTGAAAAACGGCCCCACTAGCCGATGTGTTTTATCATACATTATGTTACGGGGTCCTTACGCTTTGCATCGTGTTTAGTTTGAAAAACGACAAAAAGATTTTGCAAATTTTACTATGTATTTTACTTTCATTTGATTTAAGTATCCAAAGAGAATACGTGAGTAATACGAGACGACGGGTTCGCTCGGCTCTGAGTAAGGGGTCGGGTGCCCATCACACCCTAGTGAGATCGGGGTGTGACAAAGTGGTATCAGAGCGAGGTCGGTCTAAGGGTTGTCTGCAAAGTCGTGTCCGGTAGAGTCCTGTTTATGGGTGTGAAGCCGGCCACATTTATAAACAGGAGGCTGCGGGGCATTTAGGAATTGTTGACCTTCTTTCTGTCTTGTGATCGTGCGATAGAGCCAAGTTATAGGAAATAAGATTCCGGATACTAACCTTTGATTTCGGCAGAAAAATGGCGTTGACAGGCGGAAGCGACTAGCGGTATTGGAAGTTACCAAGCACGCAAGTAAGTTAAGGTATGAAAGTTATATGTCAAGTATGGTATTGATATACGATTGAAATACAAAGTTGAAAATTGGAAAGGAAAGCAAGCAAGAAAGTGTAACACGTGTAGTCGTGATGAGCATATGAGGTAAGTCTAATATTTTCAGCCTTTTATGAATATTGAGAGCCCTGTGGCTATGATACGATATGATATGACATGATATGTATATATGATGATGGCCACGTGAGGCAACTGTTGGTATCTCTGCGTGCGGAGTTTTGGGATAGTAAGAAATACGGAGGAAACTGCCGAAATTTTTCCGGAAATAATACGAGAATGAGATATAAGTTTGGAAGATATTTCGAAAAAGTCATGTTAATAGCGGCAATGAAAGTTGACTAATTTGTAAAGTACGGCGCCCTCTAGGAATAAGTTAAGCGTGGAATGAGTGGTGAAATAGTAAATAAGACGTCGGTGGAAATATGGTAGTAAGGAAATTTGGAAGGACTTGTGTTACTAGGCGATGATTTAGAAAGGATTGGCGAGGGTTTGGATAAAGTGACATGACTAAGATAAGGGTATGAGGGAAAAGGAATAGTGAACGCAGTGATAAGATAGCCGGTAAGATGTGTTGTGAGGGCATTTTGGGAATATGTTAAAGATCCCGACCTACTCAATATTATGTGCTGAAGGTCGTGCGGTGAGGTGGACGCAATCATACGGGCGCTAAAGCATCGTATTTTCTCAAAGTTTCAAAGTTAAGCGTGCTGAAGTGAGGGAAATTTCAGGATGGGTGACCCCCCTGGGAAGTTTTCTGAAAATTTTACAAATTCAGATGTAAGAAGTAAATGAGAAACTGGAGTAGTCTAAAGGAAATTAGAGTAGGCGGAGTGACCAGAAACCTTAAGAGGACGCGTAGAACGGGCCGGATCGGGTCGGAGAAGAAAAGAAGTATAAACGGGAAAGGTGATAAGAGGATACCAAGGGAATACCCGAGATAAGTTGAAGTAAAGAAAACATTTCAAGAGGACTTTGGATGCTTACCGTCGGAATAAAAGTCTTTGCTTAATTGAGATTGGAAATAAGGATATGAGGCAAAGTATAAACGGGCAATGGTATAAGCATACCCCTAAAGGGGAAGCGGGTGAGAGAAATGCAAGAGTGGGATAGGAACGATTGATGCGGTAGTGTGTTTGATATGAACGCTTGGGCTACAAATGAGACCCTTTACTAAAGTGAGTTAGTAAGGTCGGGAAAACCGACAATAAGTGGATAAAAGTCCGGATAATGTTTAAGGTAGTGTGAAAAGTTTGCACAGACTTTGAATAATACGATGCCGTAAAAATGGATGTGTATGAAGAGAAAGAGTATGACAAGAGAATGGTATTGTGCAGCTTAAGAGATAGTATAAGGGATGGCGATAGCTATGAAAAGGAGCTCCCCGAGGTGCTTATGAGACCCGTAAGGCTAGTTGAACATTCGAGGACGAATGTTCTAAAGGGGGGAAGGATGTTATATCCCGTATTTTGTACGTTGGAATATTTTAAGTTGGATTGCGACAAGTTGTGGATAAGACTTTTAATTTCCGATTTTGTTTTTGTTTTAATGCACAAGTTCCATATTCATCTTTTCATTGGTATGGAGTGTTAAGGGTAAATTTGGAATAAGGAAAAGTTTGGGATGTTGAATAAGTTATACGGATGTATGGAGTTTTGGACATATCTGTGTATGCAAATAAAGAGATCGGTGTATAAAAGTTTTAGGTCTCGAAATAATTTCCGCGGATGAACAAAGGATCCACGGTAAGTCGGCTTTGGAAGTGACACAAAGAGCAGACTTCCTGAGTTATATAAAGGGCTTAACCCCTCATTTTTAGCCAAAAAATCAGACCAAAAAACATTCCAAATATTCTAGAAAATTCCCCAGCCTTCCACCACCAACTTTTAGCCCGAAACTAGGTATAATTCCCAAATTCCGGTCTAGACAGCGTATAGTTGCGACTTCAAAACTGCGTATTGAGGCTTTGTGGCTTAAGTTCAAGGTGGAGGAGTAAATATATAGCATTATTATCGAGGGAAAGGTATGAATCTCTTTCTATTTGTGTTAATATTGGTTTATTTGGGGAGAAGGAGCAAAAGTAAAATCGTTATAAAATGGTTCCTGATGGAAATATGGGACAAACACCATATGGAATGTTTATGAAGTATTTTGAAGTTGGAAATATTATGGTTAATGTTGGTATTGTTGTTGGTATAGTTTATGAATTTGGAAGAAAGAAATGTATTGTTGTTGTTTCCATTGAAATTGGAAGGATTCGGGTAGTGAATTGACTTTATTTAATATTTTAGTTGTCGAATTGTGAATTTCATAATGATAACGAAGGTTTGATGGCTTAAAAAGTGAAGTTATAACCATTATCGGAATGTTGAAGAAGTCGATGCGGCATTAGCTTAAATTCTTACATTGCACGAGTAATGTTGATAATGCATGGTTGTTGATATGGATTGTCGATATAACTCATAAATTTGGAAGGAAGTAATGCGTTGTTGACTTTGGTGGTGTGGTGAGATTTCGGGTGGAAGTATGTATTAATTGGGAATTGAATTGAATCTTGAAGTGTTGCTAGAATAATTGCTAGCATTGTTATTGCTTTGGCCGAGTTCCATTCTCGGGTTTGTTGTCGATGATTTGGGCCTTAGTAAGATCTCGGGGATGGTGTATTTACAGAGGAGATGCTGCCGAAATTTCGGCAGGATATAAATGAATTTGTTTGACGGATTTTGTCACGACCCCACCCGAGGCCGCGACGGGTGCCCGGTAGTACCCTACCGGCACCTCTTATCCTGTACTCTATTCGTGCCACTGAGTGGGCCATATGAACGATACGATCATATCTTACTCCACATATGTCACGACCCAACCCCGCGGGCCGCGACTGGTGTCCTACTTGGACACCCATACGTACCTACCTAACAGATCCGACATACCAAACTGCTAATCTCATTTAACATACATAAATTCATACAGATATCAGGTGCGTCGCACAAACATACATACATGTGTATACATACTGGAACCTGTACAGAAGCCGTTAGGGCCATTATATCAGACAAGGTCGCATATCGCACATACCTACCCGGACAGTGACAACCCATATCCCACAAACATGTCTGCAGACCTCTAACATACAGAATAGAATCAGAAGACGGGACAGGGCCCCGCCGTACCCAAATAGTCATATATACAGAACATATGAACAACAGAAGATATATACCAAAAGTATCGACTCCGGATCAAGGGAGCTCCTCAAAATGTTAGCATCAAGTCCTAGACCGGTGGCGTATCACGCGGTGCGTCCGTACCCGTGGGCATGTAACACGGCCCCCGAGAAGAAGGGGTCGCACGAAGATGTACCGAGTATGTAAAGCGAAAGGTAACAAGTATAACC
>NW_026719819.1:0-11219 GCF_029784015.1 Lycium ferocissimum
ATCCCTCACGGCTCATGGGGTTGGGTCGTGACAATTCGGTACAAATAGTTGCTTTGGGTACGGTCGGTAGGGCCACTTCTTAAAGGGATTTTCCATTAGTAAGGCAAAATAATAGAGGTAGTGCGGCTTAGTCCACTAATTCGGTAGCCCTCGTAACTCTCAAGCCCGAGCAGGCATAGTGCGGCGGGTGTCCGATAAAAGGGGTGGCCAAAATCGCTTGTATGCGCTCGCAAGCCGTCGTGATGGCTGAGGCTCGTGGAGATGTTGTCACGGGTATCTTAATGGTCTTCGCCTTTTCGATGTTTACGCTCTTATGGATCCGGGATCTACCTATCTTATGTAACCCCATAAATTGCTAAGAAGTTTGGGATAGAACCAGGAAAGTTTGTGTGAACCCTTTGAAGTGTCCACTTAAGTTTGGGAATCGATTATAGCTAGACGTATCTATAGAAGATGTCTAGTCAAAGTGTATCATCGCACTACTTTATGCTTGACACTTAGTAGAATTGGAGATGGTAGATTTTGATGTAATCATGAGCATTGATTGGTTAGTAGTCTTGTTATGCCACACAGATTGTAAAACCAAGATAGTGAGTTCGAATTTCACGAACCCGCCTTACAATGGAAGAGTGATGCAAAGAAGCACCTACGGGTAAGTTCATCTCTATCTTAAAGCCCGGGAAGATGATCTAAAGTGGCATATCTATCATCTAGTTCGGAAAGTTAGGGATGCAGATGCCAGATCTCCACCCTCCAGTCCATATCGATTATAAATGAGTTCCCAGAAGGTTCCCGAGGATCTTCCGGAGTCCCTCCGACAATGTGGATCGACTTTGGAATCGGTACTACTTCGCACTAAACCGATATCTATTCCGCCTTATAGAATGGCTCCGTGAGAGTTGAAGGAGCTAAAAGTCAAGTTGAAAGATCTTACAGATAAAGGGATTTATAAGGCCAAGTATCTTACCTCGGAGCGCACCGACTCGTTTGTCGAAAGAAGGATGGGTCTTTGCGTATGTGCATTAACTATCGCCGGTTGAATAATGTCCCATCAATAAAATACCCTCTTTCGGAATAGATTAATTATTCGATCAACTTTGGTGCTCGGTGTTATTCAAAGACTGACCTCGGTCCGTGGTACCATCGGTTGTGTTATATCCCGTATTTTTGTACGTTGGATTATTCGTAAGCTTACCTCGACATAAATCCATGGACAAGATTATTTTTGGATATGAGACAAGGACTTTTAATCCCTATATTAATACGACACGACTTGCTTGCAAATTTCTATTAGTGTAAAAATATTAGGTGGAGATCAGGGGATTAATTAACCATGATTAGATTATTAAGTGGGGATTAGTGATTAATTAGCTTAATTAGACCACTAAGTGGGCCCCACAAAATGTGGGTATTTGATTAGACATTTGATTGAGTGGGACACATGTCATTGTGGTCGGACATGTGTCACCAATATGGGCGGATATATAAAGTTATTTGATGACCAACCTTAGTCCATAATTCATCTTCACCAAACAATAACATTTCATTGAAAGGAAAATCAAGAGCGACCATGGCTATCACCACCCGGCTCAAGCCCATTTTTTTAAAAAAAAAAAATTAATCCCAAAAGTGTTCTACATGTTCAAGGGGCAGCAACCTTAGGATTCAAAGTGAGGAAGAAGAAGTGGGTGCAATTGGTGCAGAAATTGTAGAATCCGTCCAAATTAAATTTGGGGTAAGATTTCTTCTTTTGTTATAAAATTGGAATTAATGATGTTGTAATGAAGAGATTAATTTGTATTGAGTGGAATTGGAAGTAAGAAATTGCATGATTAGTGTTGGTGTGGAAAATGGTGAGAATTGAGATTGTTTAAATTAGATTAGGTTGATTGTTGTTGTTGTTATTATTGTTATGGATTATATGTTAAAAAGTGAAGGAATTGTATATGTTGTGTTAAGTTCCGTTTGGGCCATGTTAGGGCTGTTCTACTCTAAAAAATGATGGATTAATTTCGATTAATGTTGTCGTTAAGCAGGTTGTCATGGACTATATGATGAAAGTGAAGGAATTTGATAGTTAAAGTTGTAATTGTATTGTATTGAGAATGATGCTGGTCGTGTTGTTGTTCTTGTTGAATTGGAGGACTAAGTTCTTGTTGAATTGAAGGACTAAGAGTAGTTAAGGCTATGTATCGTGTTGTTGTAATTGTTGGACTATTATAAGGTCACTCGATGAAGTGTTGTGGCTATAGATTATTAAGAGTAACTTGAATATGTCGTAGTCGTTATGTTAAAGATTATGGAATGTCATAGCCATGTGGGTTGCTTTGAGTATGTTTGCGGGCTGTTTCGGGACATTCTCGAATCTTAACTGTTTACTAGTCTTTGGTATAGTACTTGAACGTGTGGTTATTGATGTTAACTTGTTCGTTTCATAGTTAGCTTGAATGAAAGTGAAACAACACATATAGAAAATGCCGCCTAATTTTATAGAAATGAACCATCGACGTTGGAATATGTTTTGAACCTTCCGTCAAGCTTAACCATAGTTCTTAGCGTCTTAATATAGGCGTTTAGAGACACTACGGGCAACAGATACTTAATATATCTTGGATAAGCGATAAAGGTATGTAAAAAGTTATCCCTTCTTTCTTTTGGCATGTCTTAGATATAAAAGACGCACAGATATGGCTTTGGGGTAATTCTATTCATAAGTTTAGTGTGATTCATGATCCTTATTCATTCTTGATGTTAGAACTCTTAAGGTAATTGGAGCTATCGCCCTTCAAGTCTTCTATATGCCGGATAGTATTCGGTATGCATAAGCTCCTATTCTTAGAGACTCTACTGATGACTAATGTTCTTGACTTCGTAAGTAAATTTGTTTCACATTATCTTGATACATGTCTATGATTCCTAAGGCTCTAATTGATATAGTCCATAGTGACATTCAAAGGGTACTTAACATGACTATCACCTGGATACTCGAGTGTTAGTTTATTCTACTTAGTCTATCGAGTCTCGACGATGATTTAGTTTGGTATATGGTCGTCATGATATTCTACTCGTGCATATTTGTTACACCTCTAAATTTCCCCTTAGTATATAAGTATGTAACTCGCAGAAGGACATGACGTATGCGAGGTGGGATAAGCAAGAAGTAGAAATTGACAGTCCTAACCAAGATTCCAGAGGCATCCGAGTTGGAGCAAGAAAGTCGTTAAGGGGAAACGAGTTATAAGTTAGTGTATTGGACGCAAACTATGAGTATGGGGGTTAGGGATACCTTAAGGATGTTGTGGGGAAGAGTTACGACGTCCCCAGATTAATAATGAAGTGATAAACAAGTGCCAAGAAGGGTTCATAAGGATTGGAGATCAAACGAAACGACGGGAACAATTCCGGTGGAACCGTGAGTTCCACGGCCATGTTCCACGGACGAGCACAATGTTCCACGACCCGTGGATGTGTCCGTGGAACAGCCCGGCGTGGCTGGCTGGTTGTGAACCACGACCAGTTCCACGGCCACACAAGGGTTCCACGGACCGTGAAGTCGTTCCGTGGAAGTCCCACGGGCTAACCTCTCTCCAAGTCTTTAAATGTTAAGTCCACTTCATTTTATTCATTTCCAACCACGACTTCAACCTCTCCACACCTCTAGAAACTTCTAAACATTTCTTCCCCAAGAAAACTAAGTGAATCAAGGATCAACAGCAAGAAATCAAGAGAATCAAGTTTAAGGAACTCCATTAAAGCTACCAAAGTCAAGGAATTCCAAGAGAGAAGAAATAGGGTTTTGTGCTAGAAGGTGTATCATCATTCAAGGTTTATTCCTCTACCATTTGAGGTAAGTTTCATGAACTTTAGATGTTGATTGAAGTATTATTAAGATGAAACACTTAGATTATGAAAGAGTAAAGAAAATGGGTCATAAATGGGGAATAATGTCATTGTTGAATAGTAGTTGCGATGAATCACGAAAATGATTATGTGGAGATTGTGAATGTGTTATAAATGATATTTGAAGCATGGAATAAGTATTACAAGTGAATGAATGTGATAATAAACCTTAGTCATGAATATGGAGAATTTAAGTGAAATTATGAAATGCGAATCATGGGAATGAGTGACGATTGTTATTAGCGATATTGTGATGGTTGCTATGAGTGTTGGGAGTTGATATGGAATATGGCGGAAAGTAGTATAAACAAAGGAAACGCTGCCCAATTTTCTTTAGCCTTAAGAGGCATGGTTTTGTAATTGCCTAGCTAACGACGATACGGATTCTCTTGAAGGTAGAAGCGAGGACGTTAAAGGAGGACGAGCAAGTTGTAAAAAATTAAACGACAAAGGTATGTGAGGCATTACCCCTCCTTCTAAGGCATGAATCTTATGTATGATTTTCTCTTCTTCCTTCATGAATTTCCTACGTTCTAGAAATGAAGAGCCTAAGTTCATGAGTAGCAAGACGGGATAAGAAATACGCTATGAATACAATAAAGACTCTAGGGACACGATATATTGTTCTTACGATATCAATGATGATGATCACGATCCATTGGCATTCCTTTCATATGTACTCACCTTAAATTGTAAACTCCCTCCAAGGTGAGATATGACGCTTATGCTATTCTATAACATGACCGGGGGTTTACGACCTTATGTCACCCCGACATAAACATGGCCGCCCTTAAGCTTAATGCATGTATATGTATATGTAACTAGGGATGCTAAACTATGGTAATATTGTGATAAGCCACGATATGTCTATGAAATGAATGTTAACGATGACAAGTATATGAATTGCATGGTATGTGTGATAATATGATTCCACCGTGCCTAATTGGTCGGACATGTCACCGCACAATACGGCGGTTGCTATGATTCCACCGCACCGAGAAAAGGGCGGACATGTCACCACCAGTGGGCTGCATGGGAGGGTTACCGGACGCGGTGACGATGTGATGATGTATGATTGATATGACGATGCTTGCATGTTATGATAATGTATGTGATAATTTATATATGTATGTACATGAACCCGGTTCTATGTAAAGAGTGTACTTACAGTTATACCCTTATCTCATGATTTATGATCCTCCGATTATGTTATTTCACTCCTTCTTTACATACTCGCACAATGCTCGTACCGACGTCCTTTCTTCGGACGTTGTGTTGATGCCCACGGTATTGTGGAGACGTGCTTTCGATCCTGGTGAGCCGATGGGTTGGTTTGTGAGCACTCCATCATCCGGAGGTGCTATCGATTATTCTTTTGGTACCTATTTGTATATTCATATTTTGGGCATGACGGGGTCCTGTCCCGTCCATATGTTTAGTACTCTAGTAGAGGCTCGTAGATACGCATGTGTGGGAAGTATGGTCCCATGGTCTCCACGTATATTCATGTATATGTACGTATATGTATAAATACCTTTTGTTAACCGAAAAGTTTATGTTTATAAAAGTGATTATGTTCTAAATGATGAGATGTTTTCATGAAATTGGACAAGCATTGTGAAGGAGAGTATATAGACAATAGCATGAGCGGTATTCGGTGGTTAGCCCCGGATGCCCGTCGCGGCCCGTAGTTCGGGTCGTGACAAAGTGGTATCAGAGCGATTCAGTCCTAGGAAGTGTCTACGAGCCGTGTCTAGTAGAGTCTTGTTTATGGTGTGTTGCGCGCCACGCTAATAAACAGGAGGCTACAAGGCATTTAGGAAAA
The DNA here is from genome assembly GCF_029784015.1 of Lycium ferocissimum. Taxonomy (NCBI): domain Eukaryota; kingdom Viridiplantae; phylum Streptophyta; class Magnoliopsida; order Solanales; family Solanaceae; genus Lycium; species Lycium ferocissimum. The sequence continues at coordinate 5,726 of NW_026719819.1, forward strand.
ATGACCATCCTTCTTCATATGAGATCGTGCGATAGAGCGTGTATAAGATATACCTCCCTAACGAATGTGCTATGATTTCGAAATGCCGCCAAAAGTTAAAGCCGCCGCAAAAGGGCAAGACTACGACAAAAAGGCGGGCGGAAAGAGAGCCGCCAATGAATATAGAGAGAGGAGAGTCACATCATGAGGCTTTATCCAATGCCTCCACTACTCCTCATCACGTAGAAGGACAAGAAGGGGTTTCTGTTCCGACTCACCTATTCCTCCGGTTCCTCCACCGGACGCCGGGTCAACAAGTGGCGAGGCTATTAATTTGTTGACACGGTTGGTTGCCGCCCGTGCACAAAGGCAAAATGCGGGCCCAAGTGATCGTTCATCTAGTACTAGAGCCCGTGACTTCATGAGTCTTAATCCGCGCGGAATTTTCGGGTCCAGCGGATGAAGACCCGCAAGGCTTTATTGATGAAATGTTGAGAACGTTGCGGATTATTCATGCTTTCGAGACCGAGTCAGTGGAGTTGGCATCATATAGACTCCGAGATGTGGCGGTTTATGGTACAATAATTGGAGAGCATCGAGGGCAAGAAAAATGCGCCTCTCCCTTGTGGCAAGAGTTTGTTGATGCTTTCATTCGCCACTACTTACCTCCGAGGTCCGCCGAGCTAGAGCGGATAGGTTCCTGAATTTAAAGCAAGGGAGTATGAGCGCCCGGGAGTACGCCTCTCCAATTTAATTCTTTGGCGAGATATGCGCCTACAATGGTGGCCGATATGGGTGACAGGGTATACCGATTTGTGAGTGGCTTAGGGCCACATTTGTTTAAAGATTGTCTAACAGCTTCACTACAAGACGGGATGGACATTTCCCGAATTCAAGCTCATGCTCAAAATTTAGAGGGGCAGCAACCCCCGCAGAGGGGTGATCGTGACACTGATAGAGGGAAGAGCAAACGGGCAAGATCTATGGGCGCAGGAGGTGATTATGGGGGTGGATCGAGGCAAACTTATTCTGGGCACTCAAGCCAGTCAGTGACGAGTGCACCTCCGGTTTACAGGCAGGAGATCCGATCGTTCTTACCGTTTCGAGCGGGGCCAGAAGTTCGAGGGCTCCGGTGTTCTCGGTCCGGGGAGATTACGGTCGGGAGACCACCGGTTCCCGATGCGACGGTGCGTAAAATTACTCGGGGCCGTGTCGCCGAGGGCACGGATGCGTGTTATATTTGTGGGCGGGTAGGGCACTTGATGAGAGCCGTCCCTCGAGATATGGCGAGAGGTGGGGCTCGACCCCATGGGTCGGCACGGGTTCTTCTTCCGTACGCCGACGGGACGGGGCTCCCGCATTTCAGCGGCCGAGGTAGAGGCCGAGGGGGAGCTTTCTACTGCGGTGCCACGCGGCCCGTTTATATGCCTTAGCCGGACGGCGGGATCTCGAGTCGTCCCCGGATGTGTGGTTACAGGTATATTGTCTATATTCTTCTATGATGTGTATGCATTGATAGACCCGGGTCCATATTTGTCTTATATTACTCCATATGTTGCTAATCGTATTGGGGTGAAGCCCGAGCCGATTAAACCTTTTGAGGTATCTACTCCGGTTGGTGATCCCGTGATAGCGAAACAAGTGTATAAAGATTGTATAGTTGTGTTATGCGATCGCCAAACCCAAGCGATTTAGTTGAGCTTGAAATGTTAGACTTTGATGTAATCATGGGTATGGATTGGTTGGCCTCATGCTATGCTAATGTTGATTGCCGAATGAAATCGTTCGATTCCAATTTCCGGGATAGCCCGTGCTAGAATGGAAAGGTAATACGGCAACTCCGAGAGGTAGGTTTATTTCCTACCTTAAGGGAAGAAAAATGATAGCTAAAGGCTATATCTATCATCTAGTCCGAGTTCATGACACGGAAGCAAAGTCCCTGACTCTCCAATCTGTTCCGGTGGTAAACGAGTTTCCGGATGTATTCCCAGATGAACTCCCAGGTCTTCCCCCAGAAAGGGACATTGAGTTCGCCATTGATGTGTTGCCGGATACTGAACCTATTTCTATTCCTCCTTATCGAATGGCACCAGCAGAATTGAAGGAATTAAAGGCACAGTTGAAAGATCTGCTCGAGAAGGGATTTATCAGGCCCAGTTCATCTCCGTGGGGAGCACCAGTTTTATTCGTAAGAAAGAAAGATGGCTCCCTACGAATGTGTATTGATTACAGACAGCTGAACAAAGTGACGATAAAGAATAAGTATCCACTTCCGAGGATTGACGATTTATTTGACCAGCTGCAGGGTGCCAAGTGGTTTTCTAAGATAGATTTGCGATCGGGTTATCATCAAGTGAGGGTTAAAGAGGAAGATATCCCCAAAAACTTTCAGAACGAGATATGGTCATTACGAATTCCGGGTGATGTCGTTCGGGCTAACTAACGCGCCGGCAGTGTTCATGAACTTAATGAATAACGTATTCAGACCTCTCTTAGACCTATTTGTGATAGTATTCATTGATGATATTTTGGTGTATTCTCGCACGGAATCAGAACATGCGGATCATCTGCGCATTGTTCTTGGCATTCTTCGAGCTCGGGAATTGTATGCGAAATTTTCAAAGTGTGAGTTCTGGTTAAACTCTGTGACATTCTTGGGCCACGTGATTTCAAATGATGGCATTAGAGTCGACACTCAGAAGATTGAAGCAGTGAAGACTTGGCCGAGGCCTACGACACCTACAGAAGTTCGTAGTTTTCTGGGATTGGCAGGTTATTATAGAAGATTCGTAGAGGGCTTTTCGTCTATTTCAGCCCCATTGACAAAGCTAACCCAGAAGTCAGTAAAATTTCAGTGGAATGATGCTTGTGAGCGTAGCTTCCAAGAGTTAAAAGATAGATTAACCTCAGCTCCAGTCTTAACACTTCCAGAAGGGCCGGATGGCTATGTTGTGTATTGTGATGCTTCCGGTGTGGGGCTGGGATGTGTATTAATGCAGCATGGGAAGGTCATTGCTTATGCTTCAAGACAGCTGCGGAAACATGAAAAGAACTACCCAACTCATGATCTCGAATTGGCCGCAGTTATTCATGCATTGAAAATGTGGAGACATTACTTGTATGGCGTACATGTCGATATCTATACAGATCATAAGAGTCTTCAATATATTTTCAAACAGAAGGAGTTGAATCTGCGGCAGAGGCGGTGGTTAGAATTATTGAAGGATTATGATGTTAATATTTTATACCACCCCGGAAAAGCTAATGTAGTCGCCACTTAGTCGCCATCACCTGCGCCTATGTGAAGTTCCCCGGGGAAGAAAAGAGCTAATTCATGAACTCCACCGATTCAGCGAATCGGGAGTGTGTATAATCGACAAGGTGATGCAGAATTAGTGTTAATAATCCGATGCTTTCATCCTTGGACGCGTAAATAAAAGAGCGTCAATACGAGGATTCCAAACGAATATTATGCAAAGGTGTGAAATTCCCAAAAGGAGGGTCACCATTTGGAAGTCTCTACACGGGGTTCTCAAGCACTGTATTAATTATTGTGGTTCCGAATGTGTGCGACTCACGCCGCCGAATTTTAGGAGGAAGCTCACTACTCGCGGTATTCTATTCATCCCGGGAACGACGAAGATGTACCATGATCTTAAATCGATATATCATGGACTATATTTAAAAGAGACATATGGACTCGGCCAAATGTCCAAATCGCTGTTAGCAAAGGTAGAACACCGTGTTTCAGGGGATTATCAAGTAAGCTTATGGAAATTCTACATGGAAATGGGAAGTGATCAATGTGGATTTCGTTGTAGGACTACCTCGTTCCAGAAAGTATGATTACGTGTGGGTGATCGTGGATAGATTGACAAAGGCAGCTCATTTTCTCCCAGTCAGAACTACGTATTCGGCGGAGGATTATGCAAGGTTATATCTTAAGGAGATTGTGTGTTATGTCCCGTATCTTTACGTTGGGACATTATAAAGCTAAGTGCGACAAGTTAAGACAAGTTTGTCTTAGTGGTTCCCTAGGAAGGGTTTTAAATCGATTGGTTCAGATGCACAATTGCCTATGGATTTTCGTTTGGTATAAGAACATTATTGAAGAATAAGGATTAATTGACCAAGATTAGATGACTAAGTGAGATTAAGAGCCTAATTGTATCATTAGTAGGCTTAGAGGTAGCGTGTGGGTCCCACTTGTGATTTGGCCAACTTTTATTGGCTAACCACTTGGAGGGGACACATGTCCACATTATGGACTTGCCCATATAAGGGATATATCTGATTCACAATTCAATTGGAAAGCTCATTTCATCAATAAAAGTAGAGAAATTAAGAGATAGAGAGAGATAGTCCTGGTACCATAGCCGCCGAGAATGACTTGCTTCATTTTGATCCAAAAATTAAATTTCCAAGCAAATTAAATCCTCCTCAAGTGTATAAAGGGCGTGTGGTAGATGTTGGGAAGAGACTAGTGAGGCGTAGCGTTAAGAGAAGTTGAAGATTTAGACCAAGGTGAAGAACAAGATTGAAAGGTAAGAATGGTTATTGTTCTTGTGTTGTATGATGATATAAATGTGTAATTCATGCATGTTGTTGTTGGATTGTTGTTGTGGTTGAACTTGAGTGGCAGCCGTGAGCTTGGTGAAGCAATGGTTGGTTCCATTTTGCTTGTATTGTTGAATAATAAATGTATACCACATTATGTGATTCAGGAACCAAGATTTGTAGAAATTAGGTTATGATGTGCATGTTAGAATTGGGCCGTTTTCTTAAAGTTTACATGAGCCATGTGTGGTAGATTTGAATGGAATTATGTTTGGTCTTCTTGTACAATGTATTGGGATTGGATTGAAGGTGTTGTAGTATGGATAAAGGAGTGAAAATCATGAAGTGTAGGAATGGCATTGAAGCGTGGCATAAAAGGGCATTTTAGGGGTGTGGAGCTTTGTGCCAAATTTGGATTGTTGTTTTTATGCACATTATAGTATATTGTATGTATGTTGAATATGTGAATTAAGGAGTTAATGAAACCAACCATGTTGAAGGATATAAGCAGTCCAAGCCAGTGAATTTGCTTTTAAGATTAAATGAAGTAATGTTGTTGATTGTTGAATGTTGTTATGAACATGTAGTACAAGTGAAATGGTATTGTGCATGTGCTGTTTTGGTCATGGATTTTGGAAATTTTGGAATGTGTCACACCCCGACTTAACTAGGGTGTGATGGGCACCGACAGGTGTACGGAGCCTATGCGAACCCTCTGCTTCTTGTGCAATATGAGCTTCTTTGGGTTCTAAGACAAAATGAAACTAAAGTACGTAGTAATTTTTTAGAAAATCTTTTCGTCATTTCTCAAAGTAAATACAATGTGAAACATAGGGTCGTATAATAAAACACGTCAACCGTGAAACTCTTTTAAACCGGAGCCTAGACCACGACTCTGTCTCAAAATTTTAGCGTAATCATGACATGCCGTTGTGACCGGAAATCCCGGGGGAGTGGG
>NW_026719820.1:0-16575 GCF_029784015.1 Lycium ferocissimum
ACAAAATATAAAATTTTCCCCAAGAAGTTAACAAAGGTCTAATTTAGTGACTTAATTAGTTATGTTAAATATGAAAATTAATTGAAAAGAATAAGAAGAGTTAATTAAGCAACAACTCTTGTAACCTAGGAATTAACTCATATAATTTGTTACACCCCGTATCTTACAACAAAGGTTAGACACATATCGTTAGAGTTTCAGTGGATCAAAATTTGAAGGTTTGAACGTTTTACTAAAGTGGCCGAGGGGCCTACTTCGGGCAACCATAACCCCTTAATTAGTTGAGAATTTTGAAATGGTTCGCCCCAATAGGAGTTTGGTGATACGTGGAAGTACCTTTCCAGGCATATAAGGATTAGGCCAATCCGAGATCAGAGCAAGGAGCTATGATCGTCGCAAAGTGGCTAATAGTAAGGTGCTTAAGATTCGATAGAATCAGCTAAGTTTATGGCAGGTTTGTCTTCCAACCTGATTTCGTGAAAATCCGTTGAGAATTGGAGAAAACTCAAAACATGAAAGTTGTAGCACATTAAAATAGCTTTACATCCTTATAAGGCTCACGTCAAACGGAGTTCTGTACAAAAGTTATGGCCAAATTTACTGAGGACGTGTAAAATGGAAATCTCAATTCTCGTACGAATACGTTTTAAAGCCCAAGCCTTTATGATAACCTATAAATAGAACCCTAAAACGTTTTATGTAAGGATTTCGACCAGAGCTGCTACCAAACACCTAAGGTGAGTTATTATTCAAATCCCTATGTCAATTATATTAAGTTAACACTAGATTAACACCGAATAATTATTTGGAATCGCTAGATTTTGGAGAAAAAAAATCCATTCAAGGTCGAATTCGGAATGAAGCTTTGGGATTTCTTCAAAAAGGTAAGTCCCTCAATCATTATGGATTATATGGAGTTATTATTATGTTTTAGACATTTAATGGTTGGTACAATTATGAAATAGGATTGATTTAGATGCACTCCATCAAACACAAAACCCTAGTAATTTTGCTGTAGATTTCCCTCCGACCAGTCAGCTTCCTTTGGCGTTTCCTGCTAATATAACCGTTGGATCGAGCCCAAATTTTAAATGAGTGATCAAAACATATAGGTATTAAATATGAACGGTGGGGATCGGATTTGGATGTCTGGAGCGGTGTGGTTTGAGCTATGCACAGTAGCTACGAAAATCGGTGAAAATTCTTCTCAGGGTTTCAAGTTCTAAGGTTTGGGTTTCTTCTACAAAAGTTCAGACCTTTTCTTCAAGTTTTGGAGCGTTACAGATATATGAGGCTAACTATCTATGTTAGGAAATGCTTATGATTCTCTATACGCCTCGTTCTTCATACTTATCAGTAACTTGACTCAGAATGCAATTTAACCCTAGTTTCTTGAATAGTTGTACAACTGCTATCTTCTAGGGTTATAGTTTCATAATTCATTCATGGTTATCATTTTGAATATCATGAACTCAGTGAGAAATCATTATGGACTTGTGTATTGACATCACATGAGTCTCAGTCAGTGTATAATCAGTCATTGGCTTAAGTTTCATAATCAGAAACAGTTATCATGCGATCAGTTAGATCTCACTCTCACTATCATGAATTGTTTAATGTTGAAACTTTTATATCGTATTTCGGCCCTAGGCTGGGCGGTTATGCATACGCATTTGCTGGATCGAGGCCATAGTTTTGTGCACATTTATTTGGGCCTAGGACACAGTTTATACTTATAGTTATACAACTGATTCTTCATTCAGAAAACTAGGAGCATTCTTATCTTTGCTCCACCTGTTCAGTTCAGTTTCAGTTTCATGTACTTACGCGCTTGTTTCTTTCAGTTTGCTTTACATACCAGTACAATTCAAACGTATTGATGTCCTTTTTCTTATTGCTTAGGCGAGATGCAGGAAACGATATACAGGTTGACGATTGGCCTAGCTAGGATCGCCATTATCGGCTACTTGGCGAGCCCAGCTTCCTCGGGGTGGTATCCGCTCAGTCTTCCCAATTTTAGACTATTATCTTTCAGTATTCATTAGAGCCTTCATAGACATAGTTCAGTCAGTCAGATATTAGTAGACTTTAATGTATTAGCCTTGTTGGTTATTTATTTAGATGTTTCATACTTAAACAGTAAATTCCGCATTTAATATAACTTACTTAGACTTTTTAGTAGATCAACATGTGTTAGTCTTATTTCCTTATTCTTGTATGTTTTGATATCCCATATTGATTCAGTCAGCCTATGGATTCGCTTGGTCACATGCAGTTAGGCACTTAGTGCCGTGTTACACCTAGGCTATGGTTCGGGGCGTGAAATAAACCCTCAACCTTTGCAATACACTTTATTGTAAGTAACTCTTGACTACCTCTAGCCAAGAAAACTAATACACCTAGACTAACTCTAGCCTAGTGTACCACTCAGAAGCTTAAGCAGGTAAACCGCCTATAAATAACTTCTGAGAATTCAACTAATACACCTAGACTAGCTCTAGCCTAGTGCAAATTCACTCAAAAACACGAGAACTGTAGAATTAAAATACCTACAAACGGCAAGAAGAGTAGGTTTACAATTTATAGAACAAAAGACAAAGACTCAAACAAATCTAAGGACTTAAAATATCTCAATGGTGAGAACTGGTCCTTTTGTTTGTTGGAGCTTTGTTCATGAGTGTCACACCTACCGAAGTATGACGGCTCCGACCCGTAGCCGGGGAACCACTAACTTATCACATCACTTTGAACATTATAAACTATAACTCAAGAACACTTCGCGCGAAGACAATATAGAAATATCTAATCATTTAGCACATATGTCTTTTCGATATGCGATCGACAAGTCCCCACAACATTACGTACATCATAAAGCCGGGCAAGGCTAACGATAAAGAAAGTATCAAGAGCTCAAATAAGGTGACAAGGCCACCAATATATTATACAACAATATGAACCAGTGGAGCTACAAAACATCTAACTGTACACACGTGTCTACGAGCCTCTACATAGAATACAAATGCTCACAAGGACAACACCAAATAGACTGCAGCTCCGAAGTAAGTGGAGTGCTTATGAGAATTTGTTGATAGAACACCAACAGGTCTGATCCGTCTCCCTGCCTACACAGGCATGAGCGCGCGTCCATAAGAAGTGACGTCGGTACGAAAAATGAATGCGAGTATGTAAGGCATGAATAACAACATAATATAGATATAGAAGGTAACATGGAATAGAGAGATAACCTCCGTACATCCGGATGCCTCATAAGGCGAATGTCATGCATGCTCGCCTTTAAAAAAACTTTTTCTTACATACATATATATAAAATCATCAAAACGTACCCGCTTTTCAGACTCGGTGTGTAACGTGCCGCCCCTTTCGGGACTCGGTATATAACGCACCCGCTCTTCAGACCGATGTGTAACGTAATCTCGCCCTTTCGGGACTCGGTGTGTACCACCAACCGTCGATGGTTGAACAATAAGTGCCGTACTCGCCGACTATATGTGCTCCTGTAGTAAAATACATACATATATATATATATATATCATCATCATAACGTAACGTACCCGCTCTTTCTCGGGACTCGGTGTGTAACGTACCCGGCCCTTTCGGGACTCGGTGTGTAACGTCCGCCCTCTTCAAGGGACTCGATTGTGTAATAACTCGGTGTGTAACCGGTCGTGCTGGTTTATGGGTGCGTACCTTGCCGACTATAGCGCGGCTCGGTGTGTAAAATACATATATATATATATATATATATATATATATATATATATGGCTAAATAAAAGCTATAACTACTTCGGAGTGACGTAAGGTTCAACCTCCGATTTTCATTATGGAATTATCATCATCGCTATATCTCGCCTCAAGGAACAATTATTATAAGGTGAGATCAACAAATAATGAATAAAATCGAAAAAATCATGAAATAATCTCAATAATCTCATAGTATTAACATCATAAGCTTTGGAATTTCTAGAATTGAAATCATCATCATCATAATTATCATAGAAACATTCTCATCTTTAATATCGTCATTCATATTGTAAAAACATATCCGTTGTTGTTGTCATAAAAGCTTATAGAATCATAAATCTTTGACTCGGAAAATAGGGACATTTTTGAAAATATTTATGGATTATCAAGAAAGAAGTCATGCCTTTGAATCATAAACTCTATGAATCATGAATTTCTAGCTTTTGGGAATAAGAATATTCTTGGAAAACATTTATGGATTCACATAAAGGGATCTTTGGAAAACACCTATTGATTCATAAGAAAGGAACCATGCCTTTTAAGAAAGGGACTAGCCTTAACATACCCGGAAGATAATTTCTCGACTTTCAACTTACTTCCGTCTTGCAATTCACTTAAGATCATTCGTAGCCTCGTAATCTACATATACAACCATTCATACTATTGTTAAGGCTCATCGTCATACGCTCGTCTTAAGCCCTTAATTTAAATCCGTTTAGAATGCGAAGTTCGGCAAAGATCTCCCCTGTTTATATGCCTAGCACGAAATCACAATCCAATAACCTATAACAACAACAACAATACCAACATCACAACAATATTATCAACACCAATAGGCTCCATAAAACATCTCACACAATGTTTTCCAAGTTTCTCAAGTATCCAACTTATTATACGACTATGTAATAACTTTATCTCCGTAAATAAACTGAAATTAATATTGATAAAGAGAGATTCATACCTTTTTCTTTCTAGAACAATAATATCTCCAATATCTACCTTGAATCCAAGCCAAAATACACCGTAAAACGATACTATAAGCGCGACTACACGTTGCCTGGACCTCGATTAATATTCCGTCACTTGAAATTACTTAAAATCCTCACTTTTGTGAGGTAAATATGCCCTCTTGCTTGGCTGAATTTTCTGAAATATTTGGCAGATTTTATGACCAAAAAATGGGGTTTTGCCCTTATATAGGCGGCCAAAGTCGACAAGTCGTGAAAAGACTGCGTTTTCCGCTCTATCAGCTGAATTTGTGACGTCTATAATTCTCTACTCCGATGTCGTATAGATGAGCGGTTTATTGCACTGGAAACTAGACTCGACGAACTTCATATTAGGCTTTTGTTTCACTCTAAAACACTTCATATGCTAAGAGATATTCCTCCCTTAATTTGGACCAAAGTTTTTATACGAAACTTTACCCATCCTTTCTCCAAAGTCGTACTACTCCTCCTGCATGATATTTATCATTTATTGTACTTGATAATGGTCATGTTCTTGTATTTCAAAATAGTCTTTCCCGATTATGACTTACGAGATCGTAATTCATACTTTACTTCATTGTTACATACTTCCCATAGCTTGTACCTTCCAAAACATCATGGGGCGTCTCCGGTACTCCATTACTACGGTGATGTACGTGGCATGCTCATGCTCGGAGGCTATGGGTGTAACATTCTCCCCCCCTTCAAAAACATTCGTCCTCAAATGTTGAGGTAGAGTTCGCTCCGAGGTAGATATCAATGTTCTTACCTGTATTTGTCAGTATTTACTTTACTTACTTGCCGTCTTACTTACTCATTTAAAACTGAACTTATCCAAATTACGCAGTTTATCCTTTTTCTTTTGTGGCCAAAATTTATGCCCTTACTCAAGGTCGTCCCTTTTCTTATTACCTGTCTGTCTATTAAGTCTTCATGCTTTATCATTCTCATTGTATCTTCAGCCTCCGTCGTTTACATTCTTATATGCTCTTTTATCCAGTACTTACCACATACTTTTATCCAATTTTGATCCCATCTTCTTTTTATTATTAATTTCTTGTTCTCTTCGATCTCCACGTATCTTTCTTACATTTACTGAGATGTCTGTGCCTTTGTCTTCTTGGAGTTTACTTATTCTTGTTCTTCCTCCCTTAAAGATAACCTCAAGACTGGTCACATTTTAGCATCCTTTGCTTCCTATAGCAGTCGAATTAATCTTTACGGTACTTTATCTTTTAATTAGTTTAACACCGAAATGTCTCGCTTAATTTCTCTTTCCTTCAATTGGACTTCTGGCACTTGGCTAACTAGGTAATTCTTGTACTTATATCAAAAACATCTCAAATCTCTTCTTTAATGATTCATTTCCTTCAATTTACTCTTAAAGTTTCTAATCCTTAGTTCGGCTAATAACTTATGGGTGAATTCAGAAATTTGTCGAAAAATAACCAAGATTCCCATTCATGCAGCGAATTCGAATCTTTTCATTCTTTCCTTTGTCTGTAACGTTCATTCATCCCTTTTTCCAATAAGAGCCATCATGTTTCTTGTTCCACGAGTTTCCATTGTCACCCGCTTGTTCCAATCAAACGTGATATCCTTTGATCATTTCCTTTGGGGTTCTCCTTCTACTTTTAACCTTTTCCCGATTCTCACTTAATACGTCTTTCCCATAGTTTGACGCACTCATCTGTCATTTCGGTTTATCAATCAAGCGGATCTCTTAATTCTTAAATGTCCATCTCCTTTATTTATATCCTTGAATTCTTTTCCTGCAATCTTATCTTCGTCTACTTCCATGATTTCACCTTCCGTTGACTTAGTCCCTCCTGATTCGTAGCCCTCTATTTCTCTGCTAGTGGACAACTTTCTTATTCGGCTGTGGCACTTTTCGTTGCTCGCTTCTCTAGTGTTACTTTAGATTATGCTCTTAGTACTAATCGATTTTATATACATATCATTCCATCTCCTTTTTAATGCTTTTGTCGAACTCCTTAATTCCTTACAATGTCATCATAGTTACACCTATGGTAGTGCCCCGACGGCTTGCAATAGCATTTCCTTGCCAATGGATTATTATTCTCACTAATTACTTTACCTCAGATTACTCATCCAATGCGTCAAAAATACCATAGCCAAGGAATCTATATTCAAATGGGACTCCATTCGACCCATACAACAATCCTCAGCACCATTCCTTATACACTTGTATACAACATTTTCTTATCAGCGTTGTTATCCCCTATCACAAGATTATATTTACAATATACTAATGATCATATCTCAAGCTAATCCACTATTCAAAATATCTTCAAATCCATGGTTGAATCTTTCCTCCAATTTCCTCTCCTCAATTCTTAACATCATTACAACATAACTCATAAGCATGAGACTAAAATAAAATCTTACTTAATTACAACTTCCTTTTAATATGAGTGTGCTTTCCTCTTTAAGTCCTTGGCTCTCCTATACCAGCGGCTAATTGAGACTCAACTAGCTTCTATCCTTCTTCAAATATTTTTTATCGTTCCCACACCAATTTACTAGCCATTCCATCAGGATGATTATTTATATGGTCCTATGACATATACTCTTCACGATTTAATATAAACGGTGACTTATGATTTCACGACACAGGAGATGTTTTCTAGTCTCAGGTAGTACTGCTGTCATGCTATCTATAGGCATACTGTCTTCTTTTCTTTTAACGATCTTAGAAATTCCTAAAATATTCCTCTTTTAAAACTCTCACCTCTTACAGTGCTACAATTTCTCTTTACTAATCCCAACTGTCCTCGATACTTATCCTTGGTCACTTGTATGCCTTCCCACTTCTGCTCGCTACCTTTTTGGGGTGCATTTACTGCCTATTTGATTGTAACCAAAAAAAATTCTGGTACGAGTGATTCGAATCATAGCCCGGAACACAACGTATTGCATTGACAAAACTTATTTCTTTGATTTGCTAAACCTTCATTATCTTGTCATGCCTCCTTTCCCATGTCGGCATCATAATATACTTGCATTTAGTCCATTTCGAATTTTCTTTAGCACATCCTTGCTAGATTAGTTCATCTCGAATTTTGACTCCTTCAGCGTACATTTCCTTCTTCTCGTACTTGAGAATATTCTAATTCGTCTAAGAATGTCCTCATATACCATTAACATTCGAGTATTGACCGTCTTGGTAGTCATTCGGCCGACCCTAGCGATCCTTCAACTCTCTAGCCCATATAATGCCGTAGTTACTTTCATCGCATGGTTTGACTTATTTCTCTTTTGTTAAGCGGATTCTTGTATCAAGTCAAAGGTCCACACATATTAGACACAACTCAAACCATTTCCTTCCTTCATGCCTAATAGTCCCCAGGTTAATGAATCAATGGTGACATCGGAATTCGTTAGGCTCCTTATAGAATGCCCTACTATACCATGCTCCTTGGTAGTAATTTTAATTTTTTTTTCATACCTATCCTTTCCCCAGTACCCTTGAGATTTCTCTTACTCTTGGTTCTCGATTCCGAGTTGGGTTTATATCATACCAGTAAAAGTCGATACTTTCTCTCATATTCTCACGATTCGTCCTTTTCTTAATTTAGCTCATAGTGTCCAATAGTTTCTCTTAACTAATTGTTTTTATCATAATCATGCGTCATAACCCTTCTAATGTCCTGCCGATTCTTATTCTCATCATGAAATTTTTGTAAAAGACACCCTTTTCTTTTTTCCTTCGTTCATTTCTTATTCCCTTTACGATACCATAGCTTGCTCGTATGTATGCCTATTCCTCGTATATTCGTCCTGTTTCCTTTATAATTGCATCTCTATTCCAAGTCCACTGTCTTGTGCCATCACTCTCTACCTTTGGCCAACCTTACTAATTTATTAAGTTTCCTCTTATCATCGCCGATCACATAAGTTCCTTTAATCAATTTATAACCGCACTTTCTCGTATACATCCTCAAGGTCCTCCTTGATTTCCGTTGCCCTTAAAGTGATCTTTCCTGTTTACCACTTAATATTATCTAGCTGGAAGTTTGCAGAACATTCCACTATGAATACAAACCCATCTTGATCTCGTATATATATATATATATATATATATATATATATATACACACACACACACTTCTAGGGTGGAACTTTCCCGTACTCGTTAACTTCTACTCCCATATCAATATCTCTTTGTTATCACTTACTACCAATCTAATCTATAAATCGTAATACTGTATTTGAGTTCCTGATGTCAACTCTTTATGTTTCCAATAGGTCTCAATCCTCTGAAATCTCGGATGCAACTCATTCCACTTTCTTTAATTACTAATCATTTTTTTTTCCTCCAGGGTTTCTCCTTTAAATTAAATTAAGATCATTCTAAAACTTCTCTTTAAAAGCATCTCATAGTTGTCCCTTCAATCATAACTTACAAACGGCTAATGGTCATATTTTCTCTTTACTCTATAGACATGCAAACAATTCAATTTGTAAAAATTTCGGCGAGTTTCGTCTATAATTCTTACTACCTCATTCCTACACACACAATTTCCCGGTAAAACACATCCCATGCCCCACAGAGCAATCACAAATACCCATAATATCTTGCTCAAGTTCCCATATCAAATTCTATCCATATTAATAAAACAGGAAACATACTTTTCAAATGAACAACATCAATTCTCCGCAATTACCTCGTAACGGCATAATCAACTGCTTATCCAGGATCAACACATTTGAGGTTAGAATCAGGGACATCATATCCTATGATTTAGCTCTGTGGCACGATCTAAGATAAGAAAGAAAGGTCAATGATTCCTAAATGCCCTGCAGCCTCTTGTTTATAAGTGTGGCGCGTTTCACACCCATAAACAAGACTCTACTGGATACAACTCGTAGACATTCCCTAGGATAAACTGCTCTGATACCAATTTGTCACACCCCTACGAGGAATATGACGGGCTCAGACCGTGGCGGGAACCACCGACTTATCCGTCACTTTGAACATTATAAACCATAACTCAAAGAACACCTGTACACAGAAAAGGCCCAACATAGAAACATCCGATCATTCAACACGTATGTTCATATGCGGACCGACAAGGTCGCCATAACATTACGTATATCATAAAGCCGGCAAGGCTAACAGTAAAGTATCAAGATCTCAAAATAAGGCCGAGAAGGCCACCAATATATTATACAACAATATGAACCAGTGGAGCTACAAAACATCTAACTGTACACACATGTCTACGAGCCTACACATAGAATACAAATCGACAAGGACAACACCAAATAGGCTAACGACTCAAGTAAGTGGAGTGCTTCCGAGAATCTGTCGATAGAACACTCATTGGTCTAATCCGTCTCCCCGCCTACTGCGGGCATGAGCGCGGCATCCACAAGAAGGGACGTCGGTACGAAAAATGTACCGAGTATGTAAGGCATGAATAACAACATAATATAGATATGGAAGGTAACATGGAATAAGAGAGATAACTCAGAATCGGATGCCTCATAAGGCGGATGTCATGCGTACTCGACTTTTAAAAAAACTTTTTCTTACATACATATATATAATATCATCATCATAACGTACCCGGCCTTTTCGGGGACTCGGTGTGTAACGTGCCTACCTTTCGGGACTCGGTGTGTAACGTACCCGGCTCTTTCGGGACTCGGTGTGTAATGTACCCGGCCTTTCGGGACTCGGTGTGTAATACCAGGCGGAGTCGGTGGTTACTGATAGGTGTCGTACCGGCGCCGACTATAGCGCGGCTCGGTGTAGTAAAATACATATATATATATATATATATATATATATATATATATATATATATATGGCCAATAAAAGCTATAACTACTTCGGAGTGACGTAAGGTCGGTAACCTCCGATTTTCATTATGGAATTATCATCATCGCTATATCTCGCATGAAGGAACAATTATTATAAGGTGAGATCAACAACAATGAATAAAATCGAAAAAATCATGAAATAATCTCAATAATCTCCTAACAGTATTAACATCATAAGCTTTGGAATTTCTAGAATTGAAATCATCATCATCATAATTATCATAGAAACATTCTCATCTTTAACATCGTCATTCATATTGTAAAAACATATCCGTTGTTGTTGTCATAAAAGCTTATAGAATCATAAATCTTTGACTCGGAAAATAGGGACATTTTGAAAAATATTTATAGATTATCAAGAAAGAAGTCATGCCTTTGAATCATAAACTCTATGAATCATGAATTTCTAGCTTTTGGGAATAAGAATATTCTTGGAAAACATTTATGGATTCACATAAAGGGATCTTTGGAAAACACCTATTGGATTCATAAGAAAGGAACCATGCCTTTAGAAGAAAGGGACTAGCCTTAACATACCTGGAAGATAATTTCTCGACTTTCAACTTACTTCCTGTCTTGCAATTCACTTAAGATCATTCGTAGCCTCGTAATCTACATATACAACCATTCATACTATTGTTAGGCTCATCGTCATACGCTCGTCTTAAACCCTTAATTTAAATCCGTTTAGAATCTGCCGAAGTTCGGGCAACATCTCCCCTATTTATATGCCTAGCCCGAAATCACAATCCAATAACCAACAACAACAACAACAATACCAACATCACAACAACATTATCAACACCAATAGGCTCCATAAAACATCTCACACGATGTTATCCAAGTTTCTCAACTATCCATCTTATTATACGACTATGTAATAACTTTATCTCCGTAAATAAACTGAAATTAATATTAATAAGGAGAGATTTATACCTTTTTCTTTGTTAGAACAATAATATCTCCAATATCCACCTTGAATCCAAGCCAAAATACATCGCAAAACGATACTATAAGCGCGACTACACGTTGCCTGGACCTCGATTAATATTCCGTCACTTGAAATTACTCAAAATCCTCACTTTTGTGAGGTAAATATGCTCTCTTGCTTGGCTGAATTTTCTGAAATATTTGGCAGATTTTATGACCAAAAAAATGGGGTTTTGCCCCTTATATAGGCTGCCAAAGTCGGCGATCTTTATCTTTTCTTATGCTTATTGTGTTCCGCTTTGTCACAATGAATTTGTGACTTCCATAATTCTCTACTCCGATGTCGTATCGATGAGCGGTTTATTGCGTTAGAAACTAGATTCGACAAACTTCATTTTAGGCTTTTGTTTCACTCCAAAACACTTCATATGCTAAGAGATATTCGTCCCTTAATTTGGACCAAAGTTTTCATACGAAACTTTACCCATCCTTTCTCCAAAGTCGTACTACTCCCCTTGAATGATATTTATTATTTATTGTACTTGATAATGGCCATGTTCTTGTATTTCAAAATAATCTTTCCCGATTTTGACTTACGAGATCGTAATTCATCCTTTACTTCATTGTTACATACTTCCCATGGCTTGTACCTTCTAAAACATCATGGGACGTCTCCGATACTCCATTACTACGATGATATACGTGGCATGCTCATGCTCTAGAACTGCGGGGTGTAACAATGTGTTAGTCTTATTTCCTTATTATTGCATGTTTTGATATCACATGTTGATTCAGCCAGCCTATGGGTTCGCTTGGTCACATGTAGTTAGGCACCGAGTATCGTGTTACGCCTAGGCCATGGTTCGGGGCGTGACATTGCTACTACTCTTGGTCTGTTAAATTCACCATTATTCCCATCCTGATTATTCATCTCTTGCCCATCTAGATGATTTGCTTTGTTTAGTCTTGCCAAGATATTTTCATTTCTTTGTTGCCTTCTACAGTCACTGAGTTCATGCCCAAAATTTTTGCATCTCGAGCACAACACTGGCTTCCATTCATATTCTACCCTTTGTTCAACAATTTTACAATATTCATTCTCCAACATCACCTCTGATGGGTATTCCTTGTTCAGTGGCATTCCAGTAGTCTAGCAAAAGTCAGCCTCTCCTTGTAGGTTGTAGCTTTGTCTGCCCTTAGAGCTTTCTCCACTAGGCTAGCAATCTTAGTTAGTGATACTGTGCCCCAATATTCACCTCCAATCCTATCAATCTGATCCATATAGGCACTTTATCTATTGTTTCCTTGCTTACTTCAATATCCGGCTTCCAATGCTTCACAACAATCGGTTTCTATCAAACATTTGAACCCCCTCTTCAACAACCTCATCTCTATCCACCGACTGGTGGAATCTCACTAAAAACACACCCCTATTTACTTGGGCAACTTTATCTATTCCTTTGATTTCCATGTTCAATTGAAAAAACCCTCCATTATTGTTTGGGGGGGATTTGACCCCAACACATCGCATATCACTGCAGTTCTCCAATATGCAACTTCATCTTGTATATCTTCCATTGTAATTTTCACATTCGTGTTGGTATCACTCGAATCAGAAGGGTCAAAACCCTCTAATTCCGGTGGCGTACCAACTGTCGCATTCCATGAATAACTAATGGTGTCAGGGTTTTACTCTTACCCGTATTCGATTCTGCATTTGCTTCCTCATCTACTTGTTCTGCCCACGAATTTGCGTTCTGATCTGTTATTGGTGTGTTAGCTACTGGCCCAACCGGAGGAGTTGCTTTCTCCGGTGACGGGGTCTGATTCAGCTGTAATGGAACAATTCCCAGTAGCACATTCAAATTTTTCATCTTCTCTGAGTCCCCTGTTTGGGGGACCTTCTTGCTTACTATTGTGGCCTGTGTTGTACCATAGATCTGTTGCCCCTTTCCCCCTTGTTTCTTATTCCTTGCCATTTCAGCGGTTAGCTGAGAGGAACAAGCATTCTCGAGAGAGAAAGAGCTTTTTCATTAACCTGCCTATATTACTAACGTGAATTTATTAATAATGTCACTTTAAGAAAAGTATCATAGTAACTTACCCAAAAAAAAAAAAAGGTATCATAGAATAAATAAAGCTTTAGGTATCGTAGAATAAAGTGTAATGACATTAAATATAAGAAAAGTATCATAGGATAAAGTTTTAACTAGTTAATTAAGTTTCGATCCAACATTTATTCTTGGATTTCCTGTCAAGTTTAGTTCAACAGAAAAACACTAAAGTTTTTCAATTCTTTTATAAATTGCCTTTGACATTTCCAGTTCCAATAGTAAACAGATGGTGGCGCCACTTTATAAATTTTATCTCAAATGTTACGTATAATGACGTACTAGTTTGTGAATGAGCATACTATAATAAAATTTAACTGGGGAAACAACTTGCATAGTATATTTGCACCAATCAAGTTATTTCAACTATAAGACGAGGATCAATCACAATTGATGTGAAAATTACATGATAACTAATTACGATTAAGAGATAATTAATAGTTCATTCTTATAAGATACATGTTATGAACTTATTGATTTGCTTGGAAAATAGAAAGCGACCCAATAGAAGTGTAGGTAAGTATTTTCCAATTAACTTTTCTTATTTTCTATATATAACTGCAAATATTGACGATTCATGACAATCATTGGTCGATATATAAGAACACATTCTTTTAAGACAAAAAATTCTCTCTTTAATAGTGAATAAGTTGAAGATATATAAGATGGGATTTTTAAAAAAAATCATTTAGGTTATTTTTTAATTTTAAAAAAAATGCTACGTGACTTTAAACAAAAAAGTCTATCTATTTTTCTAAAGGCACATGGTAATTTTTTTCTGGTGTGTCGGGTCTAGTTCGTTTAGAAAAATATCTTCGTGACTTTAATAAAATAAGTCTACCCATTTTTTAAAACAAAGCAGACCCAACCCACCAGAAAAAAATTACTACGTGGCTTTAGAAAAAAGTATGTCTACTCAGAAAAAAAATGGGTAGACTTTTTTTTTAAACTCATGTGGCATTTTTTTAATTAAAAAAATAAGCTAAATGATTTTTATAAAAAAAATTCCATCAGCGAAAGGGTATATTTGCACCATGTTGGAACGGCAGGGGTATAATTGCATCATTTTGCGACGGCAAGGATATATATACACCACTTTTGTAACGAGGGGTATATCTGCTCTAACTCGTAAAGTTGAGGAGTATATTTGCACCTTTGCCCTACAAATATTGAAGTTCATTGTTTAAATAGAAAATAGCAAAAATTGTAGCTTTAGAAACTAAAAAGAAAATTTATAGCTACAGTCATAGAATGGTAAATGCAAAGAGCGTAATTTAATAGGATTGATCGTCCGAAAAAATGTACCTACATACAGGGGCCGATCCACGGTATGATATGTGGGTTCACCGAACCCGGTAACATTTGTCTAGACCTTGTATACTTATTAAGAAATCAAACTAGATCTCTATAGATTATTTAATTGTGAACTTAGTTAATATTGTACGTTAACTTGAGGTCATTGTAAGAATTTATAAATTCAAGTCCTGGATAGGTCTCTGGCTAGTGTAATTGAAGTATGGAATTGTTACTCCATTCCTAAGCTATTGCTGTTGCAATTGGTTCCAAAATGATGAAATGGGAGGTGTATGCAACTTTTAATAACTACAGTCTACATGGGCCAGTTTCTTTATTTTAAACTACACCTTACAAACTGGCCATCAAGATTTTTTATCTTTAAGATTTTACCATTTTTACAAATCCCTTCATTTCTAAATACTTAATATGAATCTGCCTAGAAATGCTAAATCCATTAATGGAACTTGAATACAATATTAAGCCCATCAAACTCACAAATTACATGAATGGATCAATAGTGACAAAGCCATAGTAGAAGCATTAACAAAACTAATCAACAATGTCATACAATTAAGGTGACTTCTTAAGAGTGCTTATGAAAGATAGAGCTGCTTGTGTAAGTGTGAGCAAGAGGAGTATGATGGTTGCCGCAGTTGAAATTCCTGCCCAAGGACTATTAAAGTAACTGTGCCTTAAATTTGACTTCATTCTGTTTCATGATTTTTCACAATGTTGAACTGCTTTTCTGCATTCTTCTTTGTAATAAAAGTCTTTTGAAACGGTCACCCCTTTCCCAATTTTGTTGAAGAGGTGTCCTCTCCTATCATGTTATTGATGATTCCTTTCTGGCAAAGCAAATTTACATCTTTGTCTGAATCAATAAGATAATCCATGAAAATTGCAAATATATAAGATGATTGTTGCTCGTACGTTATGAGATTAATTTCTTAGGAAGGTCCATGTACCAATATTTATCAAAAGCGAAAAGCGCAAAAAAGTTGTATGGTCCATTGGGGCTTTCAAAGCGCGGATAAAGTGTGGGCTTTAATATGAAAAAAAGGCGCAAGCGGAGAAAAAAAATACAAATATATATATGTTGAGTCCGGGACTAATAATTTTAAGCATGAATAACAAATATATGGACGGAAAGTTGAAAAACAAATTACGATAAAGTGAAATATCAATTGTTTAATGTCGTCTCCGAGATGCTCATTAGCAAGGAAAAATGTGTTTTAAAGCCTTGATGTACTGAAGCACACATTAAGCGAGGCGAAGCACTCAACAGGTTTGAGCCTCGCTTTAGGGCTTAAGCGCGCCTTTGACAATACTGCTATGTACCATCAACGACCTCAAAATAGGGAACTTTCATTGGTCCATTTTCGAACTTTATAGAGTATCAAATAAACTTGTGAGTATCAAATAAACTTGTGCTATATATCCTTAAGGTAGCTTTCATGTCCGACGGTAGCTTTCATGTCCGACGGTTTATAAATTTCTGCAACTTTTGCAAAGTTAATTCCAGCTTAGGAAAGCTCTGTTTGAATTTGTAATGATCTTATGGCACGTTAGGTGACGACAGGGGTACAATTTAATAAAAATAAATATTAGATTTTTTTGGATTTCCCTTTACTCTTAT
>NW_026719821.1:0-11158 GCF_029784015.1 Lycium ferocissimum
AACCATATGTATGTAAATCATCTTTTGAGACTCTATAGATAGTAGACTAACCAACGCTCGAGTATCAGGATGATAGCCATATTAAGTTCTCTCTAAATGTCATTACGAACTATATTAAGGAAAGTCTCAGGGGTCATAGTCATGTATCAAACCAATACGAGACAGCTTATGAAAGTTAAGGACGTTATTCATTATGGAATCCTTTAAGAATAGGAGTTCTTTAGGCATCATTTACTATCTAATCACATAAGAGACTCGAGGGCAATAGCTTGACTATATTAAGAATTTTAACATCAAGAAGTGAATAAGAATCATAATCATGCTCGGAATGTCACACCCCAATCTTCATCAAGGTGTGACGGGCACCCGACTCTCATCAGAGTCGAGCGAACCCTTAAACGTCAACCCAAAATTTTTTTTTTTAAAACAAGAATTGAAAATTTTAGATGAAAGACCAAAATCGACACGTGGCTCAAGGCATCTCAAAACATATTATATATACACACATACGACATGTAAACAAGCGAGCTAAAAAAGGCCTCTCGCCATTTCGTACAACAAAATAATGGCCGACGAGGCCAAACAAGAACTATGACTTCCACGCGTGCCTGGGACTTCTACAGAGTACGACCTGTACAATAAGTAAAGCTATACCAAAATAGAAACAGCCTCCGGAGTAAATGGAGCTGTCTGACTCCCCAGCTTTCCACTCCCCTCTAAATAGCCGTCCCCTAGCCGCGTCCCCCGAACACACGGGCATGAAACGCGACCCCGAAAGGTGGTCAAGACGGAGTATGTGCCGAATATGTAAAGCATTACTGAAACATGAATCAGAAAAGTACAACAGTAAGCAAATTTAGAAAACCCAGTATGAGTTCAATGTTTAAATAAAATAGTCCCTTCGGACGGCCGCTTCCGGCCTAATAATATTAATGATAGTAATGATAATAAACCCCTTCGGGTACGCCGGTCCCGACATACGTCTATCCTGGCCCCTTCGGGCATGCCGGTCCCGAAATAAGATGATAGCCCCTTCGGGCATGCCGGTCCAACATACGTCTATCCTATCCTTCGGGACATGCGGCCCCCGACAATATTCCTAGCCCTTTCGGCATGCCACTCGTGACATACGGGCCCCGGCCCTTCGGACATGCCACTCGTGACATAATACTAATCCTAGCCCCTTCGGGCATAATAATAACAATAATAATGATAATAATAATAATAATAATAGTAATAGCGTTGTGGAAAGTAGACATAAGTCGTAGGTGGAATGAAATAGTAAAATCTCGCACCCCCTTCGGAGTGGTTTGAAGAGTCTTATATAATAAAATACCGCACCCCCTTCGGAGTGGTTTTGAAAAAGAAATCAAACTCACGTTTCCTTACTAACACCTAAAAGCCCAGAAACAAGTTTCGAGTCGACCTGACTTAGTGCGAGGGTTACGGCATTTCGAAGCTTCATTTCTAAAGAACCGAAGCGATGATCATTTTAGGAACATTATTACTCTACCAAATATATTATGGAACTTAATGAAGTCATTTAGGAAGGTTTCAAGGCAATTCAATTACATTTATGCAAGTTATAGATGTTTGAGCATTTTTCCAACAAGATACAAGGATCCTAGTTCAATCGGTGACCGAATGAATAGTACTCAAATTCGTACTTGGATTTCTATGAATGATCAACCCCCGAGGCTCAAATCCAAACCTAGTACACCTAGGACATGCCAAAGAAGGAGAGGGATAGCCTTACATACCTTACGTACGTCTTGTACTCACTTAAACTCAAATCCCGTTTCGTCCAGAATCTGCAAATGGTCACAATTACCAATTGTAAGTTATAAGTCTTTAGGGATTCATTCTTGGCCCTTTCTTGTTTACAGAAATTTGGGCAGCACTTCCCCTGAAAATACACCATCCCCGAGAATCCAACTCGGCCAATTTTACTCAACAACAAATCCGGGAATTTAACCCGGCCAAACTATCAACATAAGTCAACAACCATACTAACAATTTCCATATTCAATCCAAACTACATTATGCTAACTCAATTAATATACTACTTCCTTCAAGACCTTCCAATTCCAATAAAACAATAATAGCCTTACAATATATTTTTCCAACAACACCATGCCAATATCATTGTCTTCTATACATGTAAGAACATAATATTCACCTCATGTTAACTTCTAAGATAAGTCTCCAACTACTACAACTTCACTAAGACCATTAAGCTTCTATTATCAACGTCAAATCTACAACACAACAATCAACATACTAGATAAAATTTGTTCACCAATCAACAAATATACACGGCCAACTCACACTACACACCCACGGCCAAACTTCTACTTCCATATTCATCATAATTTTCATAATTTCCATTCAACTTCCTTCACTCTAACATCCATAAATCTTCTATAACATAAAAAGAAAACATAACATCCTTGCCTTTCCCAACCCCATGGCTCACGGCCATTCACTACTTCCCCCATACACACGGCCATGCACATACACCTCACTCCCTTAATTCTCATCCAATTCTAGTCATTCTAACATGCATACTTGTTTCATAACACAAAAGAGTAGAATTCTTACCTTATTTTTCAAATTTCAACTTGCCGCAAACGTCGTTCTCTCGTCAAACCAATTATACCACGTTGAAGAGTGTCTTGAACTTGCTAGAATTCACAAAGAACAAGGCTTTTGGATCAAGATTGAAGCTCAAGAATTTTTTTTTCTTTTCTTTCTCTTCTTTCTCCTCTTAGCCGTGGCCTTCTTCTTTTTTTTTTTTTTTTTTCTCACTTTTTCTTGAAACTTCTATGGATGAACTCATCTATATACACTCTCTTAATTAATCAAAGTGTCACATGATCATCATGTGACATGGGCTTGGGCCAAGCCTTGCCATGGCCGGCCACTTTATGAATTTGGGCCATTTTTTCTTATTTTTTTTTTGAGCCCAATTCATTAGAAATCTCGTTTTATAAATTCCCGAAACTAATTTCCGAAATTCCAATTTTGCCCTTGGCCTTCTCCGATGTCTTTACACCCATATTTCCATAAGTAACAACATACCCACCAAATGAAATCAAAATATGTCCTTATTCTTACAAATCACAATTATGTCCAAATTCTCCGAACATGCAAAAACGCGGGATATAACACGGAACTTATGAACAGAGTTACCCCAAGCTCATATCGTAACATACTTACATCTAGGACATGCTAAAAGAAAGAAAGGGTAGGCTTTACATACCTTTAGCGTTTAGTCGCAGCACAACACGTATACGCTGCCCAATAGTGTTTCAACCTATATTAAGACGTCAAGAACTACGGTTAAGTTACGAGGGAATTCAAAACGTATCCTAACGTTAGTAACTCCTTTCTAAATAATTTGACGACATTTCCTTTACATTCAAACCAACCACATACAATCAAGCCAACATCAATGACTATACGTTCAAGTGCTAACCCGAGACTATTCAAACAAGATTCGAGAATACTTCGGACAACTCGCACAACATTCCAAACAGCCCAACCAACATACAATACAACACGCAATCTTCCAAACTCAACAAGAACAACAACAACACATTCTTTTCATCCAAATTCATGAATTACACCAACAACCATACGTTAACAAACTTATCCATTCCGATACAAGAAACTATACTAATTCTATATCAACTTCTACAACAGCCCACAAACAATTACAACTCCAACTTGAACCATTAAATACCTTCATTTTCATCACAAAATCCACAACAACAACAACCAAAATACCAAGTAAAATTAATTCACCATTCCTACACAAAACAGCCCCTACACGGCTTCAACACCAACACACATAATTCCCTGAATTTCATCCATAACTACACATTACAACATGCTCAAACCACCCTTAATACATGTAAAAGAGGATTAAACCTTACCTTTAACACTTGGCTTCTCAACTTGGCTAGAACTTGTGCCTTGAATTAATACTTGTTCTTGTTGCCCTAGGATCAATCCCATGTTGTTATACACCTTCCAAAGGATTGAAATACCTTAGAAAATCAATTTGGATCAAGATCATAAACTTGCAAGAAATTAGCCATGGCCGTGGGCTTTCAAGAACTTCCATGGCATGTTTATGGTTTCTTTTTCCACTAAGACATGAAGATAAATAGGTAGAACACTTTAGGACTTGATTGGCCATGGAAATCATCATTTTTCTCAAGATCAGCCATGGCCGTGAGCTGCCATGGCTGAGTTCTCTCCCTTGAATTCCATTTTATGGATGAAAAATGAATGGCTAGTCATCTTTTCTATTTATATATGACCTCCATAGTGGTGACACATGTCCAACCCTTGACATGTGTCCCATTATTCTTCATGGACCAATCATATCCATCCATGTGTTGTGGGGCCCACTTAATGGTCTAATTAGGCTAATTAATTATAATTAATCACTAATCTCCACTTAATAATTTAATCATGGTTAACTAATCCCTAATCTCCACTAATATTTCTATACCAAATAAAATTTATAAGCAACTTATGCATTAAAATAAAATCGGAGGTTAAAAGTCGCTACCTCGTATCCCAAAATAGTTTTTGTCCTTAACTTGTCACGATTGGCTTAAAATATCCCAATGTACAAAAATACGGGATATAATAATAAGTCAATGCCGACTGGCCATTGACATATCGATGGACCGTCACTGTGCACCGTCAACATGTTTCTATGATTCGGATCCGCAGCGCAAGTCGACGGACCGTCAACACGTTGAAGCACCGTCGACCGGCTCGTCGAACCGGCTCTCTGGAATTTTCCAGTCCCAGCTATAAATATATGACCGTTCTGCTTATTTTTCATATCCCACCTTCTCCACAAGTTCTGAAAACTCCAGAATATTCCCTCCATTATATTAACACAAACTTAAGTGAAATCAAGGATTTATTACCAAGAATCAAGAGGATCAAGTGAAGGAAGGCTCACTAGGGTTGATAGAAGTCAAGAATTCCATTGGTATTGAAGTTGGGGTTTCTCTCAAGTGAATTATATTCATTCAAAGATCATCTTTACATGATCAAAGGTGAGTTCGACATTCCTTTCATGTATTTGAGTGGTTGAATGACTTGGATTAGGGAAGGAAGTAGAATATGGAGCCCAAATGTGGAAATAATGATACTTTGAGTAGTAAGTTAACTTGAGTTATGATTGTTAGTATGCTATGAGTATGATCTTATTGTGAATGATCCTAAGAATGTTGAGGAAGTATTATATGAAAGTGAATATGATATTATGTTGTAGCTATGGTTATGGATGATTTTGAAAGGGAATTGTGATAATTAAATAATGCTTAAATTGAAGAAGGTTATTGATTATGATATTATGGGTGTTGCTATGGATGTTTGGGAGTTGCTTATTATGTGGGGGAAGTTGTCAAAACAAAAGAAATGCCGCCCAATCTTTGTTAGCTCTTAGTCGCTTTAGATCAAATTAAGTATGTATTCAATTATCTAATCTTAATACAAATTCCCTTGAATGTAGAGTTGTGAGCTTGGAAAGAGAACGATTAGTCATTAAGCAGGCATAAAGGTATGTAAGGCTAGTCCCTTTCTTTCGTAAAGGCATGACTCTTAAATCACTATCTTCCATGTGTTCCATGACCTTCTTACATCCCAAAAGTTGAAAGATAAAGGTTCTTAAGAGCTTCTTAAGAGAAAGAGAAAAGAAGTGTTCTATGATAATAATACTGATGATGATTTTACTTGTAGAGATTCCAAAGCTTATGAATTGATGCTATTATGAGTTTAATAATATTATTTCAAGATTTCTCTGATGTTATTCATTATTGGCCATCTCACCTCATGATCCCAGTCCTTCCAAGGTGAGACCTAGTAATGGCGTTTGATCCATAACATAATCGGAGGTTACGAACCTTACGTCACTTCGATAGAGTTATAGCTTTTACTTGGGCTCTCATGCATGTTTTATGTTATGTATATGTGCGATTACACCGTGCCTAGTTTGCCGGGTAGACACCATTACGCCGGGCGTAAGTGGGCAACTATGATGATAATAACACCATGCCTTGTTGGCCGGGCAAACACCACTAGTGCACGGCATGAGATGTTTACCCCGGACGCGGGAGGCCCGGACGTAGGCTAATGATGATCACACCGTACCTATATGGTCGGGAAGTTTATGTATGTATATATGTAGTATGATGATGTTTTAAATATAAAAGTTAGCATACATGATTCCGCCTTAGGAGGCGATCAGTTACAGGTTATATTTTCATCTTTTTCTTAATTATGTTGTTATATATGCTTTACATACTTAGTACATTATTCGTACTGGCGTCCTTTTTTTTTTTATGGATGCTATGTTCGTGCCCGCAGGTAGACAAGGAGATGACACAGACACTTAGGAGCTCATCAGTAGATATACGGTGAGCACTCTACTACTTGAGGAGTTGCGAGTTTATTGGTATATTCTTTTGTGTACATATTTGGGGCATGGCGGGGTCCTCGTCCGTCCTTATGATTTCAGTACTTCAGTTAGAGGCTCGTAGATACATATGTGCGGGTAGTAGATGTCCCATGACTTCTTAGTATATATCTTGTATATCCTTTTGTAGCTTCGTGGGCTTACGTACATTTATGTTTTGAGGGATATTCAAAGATTATTTCATATTAAGTTTGTGTTGGGAATGGTGCATGTTCAGGTTGAATTTGATGATAAGTCTGACAGGCGGTGCTCGGTATGCTAGTTCCGGGTACCCGTCATGGGCCTCTAGTTGGGTCGTGACAGAAGTGGCATCAGAGCAGTTCCGTTCTAGAGTATGTCTACGAGCCATGTCCAGTAGAGTTTTGTTTATGGGTGTGAAACGCGCCACACTTATAAACAAGAGGCTGCAGGGCGTCTAGGAATAATAACCATCTTTCTTCTTCAGATCATGCGATAGAGCTACGATATAAGATTTCCCTTTTCTCTAATTATGTGTTATGGTTTCAGCGATGCCGATAAAGAGGAAAGTAACAGCCGCCCAGAAGGGCAAGACTGCGACAGAAAGGCAGATAGAACAGGAGTCCTCGGTAAATATAGAAGAGGGTGAGTCCCATAATGAGGCTCCATCTCAGACTTCTCACACTCCGCCTATTGTAGAGGGGCATGAAAGGGCCTCAGCTCCAGCTCCAGTTCCTCCAGTTCCTCCACCGGGTGCTTCGGGCTAGCAGATGATCGAGCCTATTCAGTTATTGAACCAGCTAGTTGCTGCTCAAGCTCAGTGGTAGAGTGCGGATCCAGGTGATAGAGCGACTGGTGCTAGAGCCCGTGATTTTATGAGGTTGAATCCTCCAGAATTTTTCGGGTCAAGGCCGGATGAAGATCCACAGGGTTTTATAGATGAGATGCCGAGGACACTGAGAATAATACATACTTCAGATACTGAGTCAGTGCAGTTGGTATCCTATAGATTGCGGGATGTAGCCGTACTATGGTATAATAATTGGATATGTTTTGAGGAAGGAAAATGCACCTCCCCCGGTGTGGCGGGAATTCGTAGATGCTTTTATTCACCATTATTTACCACCCGAGGTCCGTGGGCCCGAGCTGACAAGTTTTTGAATTTAAAGCAAGGAAATATGAGTGCTCGGGAGTATAGTCTCCATTTTAACTCATTGGCTAGGTATGCTCCGACCATGGTAGCCGATATGGGAGACCAGGTGCATCGATTTGTGAGTGGCTTAGGGCCACATTTGATCAAAGATTGCTTGATAGCTTCACTCCAGGAAGGGATGGATATTTCTCGTATTCAAGCCCATGCCCAAAATTTAGAAGAGCAGCAGCAGCTGTACAGGGGTAAGCATGATGTTGATAAATGGCATAGTAAGAGGGCCAGATCTGCCGATACTAATGGTGAGCTTAGAGAGGGTCAGAGGCAGCAGTACTCCAAATTGTCAGGCCAATTTGTGGCTAGTGCACCTCCTTGATTTGTAGGCAGGAGATTTGATCACCCTATTTATTCTAGTCTGGGTCAGGGCTCAAGAGTTTCAGGTAGTCAGTTTGGAGGTGATTTTAGTCAGAGGAGACCGCCGGTACCACAATGCTGCCAGGGTGGTAAATTACATGCGGGTCAGTGTCACCGAGGCTCAGATGCTTATTATGTCTGTGGTTAGATTGGCATATGATGCGTGATTATTCATTGATGGGTGGTAGAGTTGGGGCCCAGCCCACAGGATCAGTAGCTAGTTCTTCTTCGTCCCCGCGCCTGTGGGCGGACTCCCCACGCACCCGACGGAGTCGTGGTAGGGGCAGAGGGGTAGCATCAAGTTCAAGTGTCCCTCGGCCCCCTATTTATGCATTAGCTGGTCGATAAGATCTTAAATCCTCCCTTGATGACGTTACAGGTGTATTGACTGTATCTTCCTATGATGTTTATGCACTGATTTGTTACACCCCGTAGTTTCGTACGTGGAAATTTATAAGTATTGGACGTTCTAAGTATGGATACTGAAGTTCCCTTCAAGGTTATATGATATTATACGAACTAATTCTATGGTAATGACGGTTTAAGTTCATATAATAAGCTATGGAAGATTCCGGGATCAAACAAATCGAAGAAAATAAGTTTGTCGAAAATTTGGAAAAAGTTGACAAAATTTTGGGTCAAATTTGGAGGGATATATCTCCTAGTATATTAAGAGTTTTAAGGTGTTTCAAAAGCCTAAAATGAAGTTCTTCAAGTCTAGTTTCCAACGCAACAAATCGCTCATCGATACAACATCGAAGTATAAAATTATGGACGTTACAAGTTCAGCTGACTGAGCAGAAACGCGTACTACAGTACTGCTACAGTACCGACTTGCTACAGTGACCGGACCCGAATTTGAACTAATATAAAAGGGGCTTGCCCCCTCTTTTTCAGCCAAAAACCTCTTCCAAATTGTTCCAAAATCCTCTAGAAATTTCCCCAACTTCCAAACCCAAATTTCAAGCCTAAATCAACGATAATTCCGAAAATTTCGGTTTAGGCAACGTATAGTTACGAGTATAGAATCGTATAGCGACGCGTGTGGTTCAAGTTTAAAGTGAAAAAAGTGAAGGTATAGCGATATTATTAGGAGTAAGGTATGAATCTCCTATTATTAATGTTAATTTTGGTTTATTTACGGAAATAAAACTGTCAAATAGCCGTGTAATAGTTTTGTTGGTGGAAATATGGGATAAACCCCATATGGGATGTTTATGGAATATATTGGTATTGATATGGTTGTTGATGTTGTTGGTATTGTTTGGGAGTTGTTTTGGTATTTGGAGGAGGTAAAGAATATAGGGGAGATGCTGCCGAAATTTCGGCAGATTCTAGAAGGATTTATTTGAAGGATTAAGACAAGCGTATAAAGGTGATTTTAACAATAGTATACATTTTCTTGAATATAGATTT
Organism: Lycium ferocissimum; assembly: GCF_029784015.1. NCBI lineage: Eukaryota > Viridiplantae > Streptophyta > Magnoliopsida > Solanales > Solanaceae > Lycium > Lycium ferocissimum. The sequence goes on from NW_026719821.1 coordinate 9,444, forward strand.
ACGAGCTTGGGAGGATAAGCGTTGAGTAGCTAAAGTTAAGGCGACCAAAAAGGTATGTTAAGGCCAAACCCTTTCTTTCTAAAGGCATGATTCTTTAATTATAAACCTTTGTGCCATATCCATAATATCCTTGCTTCCACAAATGCTAGAAGTCTATGAATCTCATGGTCCTTACGATATTATTGAGCTTATTCATGATCTTGAGACTATTCTTTGTGATTGATCTCACCTCATAATACTTCTTCTTTCGAGGTGAGATATAGCGATGACGGTTCTATTTTTAATGTTATCTAAGTTCATGATTCTCGAGACTCCCATGACATCGTCGACTTCACCTTAAGATAGTTGATCTTCTAAGGAAGGATATAGTGATAATGATAATGGTAATGATGATGTTGATTTCAGTTATGCATTTTTATGTATATGTGTATGTATGTATGCATTGCATCCCACTGATCAGTTGGGCATGACGCCGAGTCCCGAAAGGGCCGGGTACGGATAACATCGAGTCCTGAAAGGGCCGAGTACGGATGACACCGAGTCCGAAGGGCCGGGTACGGATGACACCGAGTCCCGAAAGGGGGGTTTATCGGATCACACCGAGTCCGAAAGGGCCGGCACGGATATGATAGATGTATGTATAGTAAGTGTATGTGAATGCTAGTGTATGTATGTTGTGTATGGATGTGTATGAAATGTTTTTCCTGTAGACGAGTAGTTTACATGATAGAGGTCTTAAGAAGAGTACGAGGTATAATTACTTACTTTATTTTATGCTATCTTCATTCTGATATCATACTACTATTCATGCCTTACATACTCAGTACATTGCTCGTACTGACGCCCCTTCTTGTAGAGGCTACATTCATGCCGCAGTGTAGATAGACGAGACGAGGATCTTTCATCGTAGGTCGCCTTAGCATACCGAGTTTGATTAATTGAGCTCCACTTCTTTCTGGAGCATTGCCGAGTCTGAGTCTATATATATATGAATTGTGTTAAGGGTACGTCAGGGACCCTGTCCAAACTTGTATACTTCAGTCATGTTCATAGAGGCTTTGTAGACAGTTCCTGTGTATAGCTTAGTCATAGTGTGACAGTAGTAATGTTAGCATTATGGGTCTATTGTACATTTACTTATGCATGATATTATGTTCATATTTAGCCTCTTGATCTTATTGTTTCCATTTCAAACACGAAGGATGTAAGTCATAAGTTGGTTCGCTCGGTTCTTGTAAGGTGCCGGGTGCCAATCACGCCTTACCAAGGGTGGGGTGTGACATGATTGATTCGGGTTCTACCTTGTCGTATATCACTCCTTATATTGCTTGTTATATCTCGCATTTTCACATATTCAAAAAATTCGAAATAATTGCGACGTGCAAGAGAAGGCCATATTTTGATTTTAACTAATGCACGTGTTGCTCATGAAAAATGTTGGTGCCGAAATACCGAGGAAGGGCGAGGGTAAAATGGAATTTTGGAAACTTGTTTCATAGTACCTGAAAAGGAGCCAATTTGTTGGGCCAAAAAAAAAGAAATTGAGGCCCCAAACACAAAGGGGTGGCCGGCCATGTGCCTAGGCCCAGCCCTTTTTTAATTAATCATGTGATTAATTATATAAGGGGGGATAAGTCTTTAAGAAGATTCGAAAACAAAGTAAAAACAAGAACAAAAAAAAAAAGGGGGCAATCGGCCAAAAAAAAGGGGAAAAA
>NW_026719822.1:0-10711 GCF_029784015.1 Lycium ferocissimum
CGTATTTAACCATTTCTACCGCGTAAAGTTGAAGATTTTGCATGGCGCTTTACGATCGTTAGTTTACGGACCGTATTGCACTTTACGGTCCGTATTCTCGTGGTTTACGACCACTGCGCTTTTTTGCCAATTTCCAACTTTTCACATCTCTCGACTTTTATTCTATTCCTTCTCATCCATATTCATGCATTGCCCAAGAAACATTATACCCTCGCACTCCTCGCACTCATCACTAGTTCGTCCGCTTGCGTACCAACGGAAAATTTTTCCGGGGTGTAACAGGCTGGTTCGGCCAGCCCCCCTTTTTTTTTTTGCCGTTTTTGCTCTTTTTTTTTTTTTTTTTGTCTTGCTTTCTTTCTTTCTTTCCCCTTCTCTTCATTTAAAAGATGACAAGCATATATATATATATATATAGGCAAGCATGTGAGGGCACACCCCTCTCCTTCTCTAGATTTTTCTTCTTTTTTTCCTCTTAATTTCTAGAATTTTCTTCATCTTTTTCCAAAAGATGACTTAATTCTTTTTTTCTTTCCTCCTTTTATTTTGGCCACATGGCCTTTTGCAAGACTTTTCTAGGGCATTGTAAAAAGACCATTTTGCCCCTAGCCTTTTCACAAAATTACCATAATGCCCTTTTTGCAAATTTCCCTTTTTGCCCTCCGTCTTTCTCAATATTTCCACACTAATAACATTTTTCAACGACTTACGCATTACGACGAAACCGAAAAATAACCTCGCCCTAAATGTTCCACCATTGTCTCGAAATATCCGATAGTGCAAAATGCGAGGTGTAACATCCTTCCCCCTTTTAGAACATTCGTCCTCGAATGTTCAACTAGTCTTACGGCTTCCATAATCACTTTGGGGGGGGGGGGGTCCCCTATCGTAGCTTAAGCGTCCTTGCCAAACATATCACCACATCGCTTGCTTCCTAACTTACCGTTACACTTCTCTCACCCGCTTCCCTTTTAGGGGCGCACCTATGCTTTCGTACTCATTCATACCCTTATATTTTCCATCCTCTCTCGCATCCTAGCTTCCAAATTTCATGCAGATTCTTATTCCTTAACACACTTTACTCTTGTTACCTACTTCCTTCCAAAATCTTACCCTCTTTACTTTGGTTGTCACTTGAATTTCATTTCAGTGTTCTTATTCGATCACCGGTTTCCCACACCGTAGCACCGGTGGCTGGGAATCACACACTTACCAATACAGTCACACATGGAGTACCGTATGCACTCATACACATCCCCATAATTATCATTGCCTAACCCACAAAATACTCCCCAACACTATTCAAGCCTACCCTGATCCCAGAACTGTAACGTACTTCCTGCCCCTTTTTAGTCTCGCCTGCGGCGTTCTATATGACCTGTTGTGGCTTCCAACCATTCTGTACATATTTAATTTCTTTTAGACCACCCTGGATTTTCGTTTGTCTCTTATACTCAAATTCATGAAATTTCTTCATACTTCCCAGGGGGTCACCCATCATGAGATTGCTCTTGCCTGAGCACGCTTAACTTTGAAACTTTAGTAAATTCCGGTGCCTTAAGGCCGATATAATCGCGTAAATTTTCTCGTACGACCTTCATTGCATGATTCGGGGCAGGTGAAAGTCTTACATACTCCGGAACACGTCCATAGCACGTCCTTTTCTGCAAAATTACCGTTTTACCCTTTTCCGTCCTTACCATTCCGAACTCCGCCCACAAAGCATTCCCAACAACACCTCACGCATCATACCACCTCATATCGGACCACGTTACGTCGTATAATATCATGTCATGCCAAATCATAGCCATACGGGCTTCCGGTTTCGATAACAAACAAATATGTCAAAACTCACCTTCGTAACTTTCCATATCCTCACTTGTCTCCTTTCGCCGTATGTAAGGCTTACATACGCGGGATCCGTTTCCCTATGACCGGGCTCTATCGCACGATCTTATGTACGTGTGAAGGTCAACAATCCCTAGATGCCCCGTAGTCTCCGTTTATAAATGTGGCCGGCTTCACACACTATAAACAGGACCCTACCGACACGACTTCTGCACCCCCTTATACCGACCTCGCTCCGATACCACTCATCACGCCCCCAATTTACGAGGGACGTGATGGGCACCCGACCTCGATTTAAGGCCGAGCGAACCCGCAGACCTTTATCGCACATGTAAATTTTTTTTTTTTTTTTTCAACTCTCTAACTGATTAATCATAAAATACATAATAAAGCTTTCTAGTTTGACAAAATCTGTAATTATACAAACTTTAGTACATAACACAAATTGACAAATCGCCCGATGGAGCCGCTCACACAACCGACACACTATACCCACACCATCTGCCTCGCAAAGTCTCTAGTACCGTCCGGAAGACACAACGTACGTACTCGGACTCGAAGGTGCTCCGGAAGGAATCGGAGCTCGCCAATCATACCGGAACATCTTCAACTCATCCGTGGGTACCGCGCGGCATGAAACGCAGCCCGAAGAATGTGGGGGTCGACGAAAATGTACCGAGTATGTAAAGCCGAAAAACTATAAACAAAACATAATCAAAACTAAAGTACGTATAGGACTAACGTAACCGTAATCGTACTCAAAGAATACCGAATCGTAATGACAGACCTTAGTCGTAAACATAAGTACGGAAGCATAACGGACGAAATCGTAGACGTAATCGAGGTACGGAAGGGCATACCGGACGTACCGCACAAACCCGCAACGGAGCGGACGTACGAGTATCTCGGACGGATTGTAAACCGAAGCGTACGTACAGAGATATATCGACGTATTCGTGTTCCGAGTCGATGTACCGAGATATGTCGACGATTCATACTCGCAGTCGGACGTGCGAGATATGTCGTAGTAACATGTCCCGCCCTCCCGCGAGGGACTCGGTGGATAGACTCATAAATGTATGTCAAAGTCATGGATCACGTATGCATATAACGTGTCCCGGCCTCCGAGGAGGGACTCGGTAAAAACAGGATCATATATCGATTCCTAAGTCATATATGCAAATAACGTGTCCCGCCCTTTGTTAAGGGACTCGGTGAAGAAGTAGAATCATGCATATCGAATCATGTGCCAAGTATACATAACGTGTCCCGCCCTCTCTACCGCGGTCTCGTGAATAATCATAATATGCCGTCCCGGCCACCATCCCCGTACCATCAAATCGTAAGTACATACGACAACGTGTCCCGCCCGCAAGTACGAGGGACTCGGTGAATAATGCGAGAGAAGTGCACGATAACATGTCCCGGCCCGGACTCAACGAATCGAATCGTTTCGTAACGTACACACGAGATCATAACATGCCCCGGCCCGGACTCGGTGAAAGATACATTGAGCCTTGCACGAGCGAGTAGTGCGAAACATATGCATATAAAATCCGACTCGACAAACGAATATTCTTACCGATATCCGAGGCTCGGGAGCAAATTTACGATCGCCTCTACCAAACGTTGGAATTATCACATCGGACGCTAAGGCGTATCATATTGGGTGGTCGAAGCATATTATATCGAAACGGACATTCCGACGCAAATCCGAATCGTTCACGGAGGTCGTGACGTTAAACTTACGAGCTTCCGGAGAACAGAGGTGACAGACATACCCGCCTACCATACGGACGACATATCCAGCTACCATGCAGACGTAGACATATCCAAGTTACCATACAGACAGACATATCCACACATACGTACGTACATACATAAGGAGGGTAATAGGAATTGTGGGCCCACTTCGCACAAAATCGAGATAACATGCGTGTTAGAATGTTCATACTTACGTAACTCTTTTAGTCACGTAACCTTCTTATACTTATTCATTACTCAAACATACACAACTTAATGATACTAACATAAGCACATATGACATAAATCGAATCATAAACGAGACTCGCAGACCAAGAGCGGATTTTCCCCAAATACACATTATGTCACAACTTAACGGTTCTAGGACATGCCATAAAAGAAAAGGTAAGCCTTACATACCGTGTCGCGACCAACCCGCTTACGCCGTCCGTCCAACTTGTTAATCTACATTCAGAGGATTCATCCATTCATTAGATTTGTTGTCACATACTTGCCCTAACCCTTCAAACACGTTCACTTATATTCTCCGAAATTTCGCCATCTCCCCTGTAAACGCACCAACCCCGAGAATATGGCTCGGCTCCGAATCAACAACAACAACAAATCCGGGAATTTGACCCGGCCACAATATCAATAGCATCGCCAACATCGTTCTAATATTAAGCGCTTCTACACAATTCAACAACATAAATTATATTCAAGTCAACTACTTACATTCAATTAAATTCCAATGCTCATATATTCATTGCTAATCCGCCACCATGTACACATGATTTAAAAACATTCCAAGCAATCCACAAAATATTCAAAACAACTCCAACAATATACTACTTCACCCGAAACCTTTCCAACTTAGCAAGAGCAACACAACACATTCTTTTTCTTTCAAATTCATACACTATCCCAACAATTCCATACATTTACAATATTACCTTCATACATATAAGAAAACATATTAGAATCATATTGACTTCCAAGACAGCCCGTGACCATTACAACTTCAACACGAGTCTTCAAATATTCATTTCCATCATAAAATCTATAACGACAACCAACCAAAATGCTATATAATTTTAGTCCACCATATGCTACCAAAACAGCCCCTACACACGGCCAACATCCCACCACACGGCTACAACAACACATCAATATTTCCATGAATTTCATTAGTTTCTTCACATTATATCAACAACCAAAACACAACACAATCACACACACATGCTCGGCCACATACAACTACACCACAACTTCATGAACTTCTTTTATTTATACACTCCACAACATCCATAAATCATGCAAAACACATATAAAATAAGGTGGAGTCATACCTTTTCCTTCCACTTCTTCACACGGCTAGCTTGCTCTTTTACCAAACGAGTAGTCTTCTTGTCTCCACAACTATTCCCCGACGACGAGGACCTCCTAATTGATAAGAAAACATGAAGAAACAATTTTGTGTGATCACTTTTAGGGAGGGGCTGGTTCGGCCAGCCCCTTTTTTTTTTTGCCGTTTTTGCTCTTTTTTTTTTTTTTTTGTCTTGCTTTCTTTCTTTCTTTCCCCTTCTCTTCATTTAAAAGATGACAATATATATATATATATATAAGGCAAGCATGTGAGGGGCACATGCCCCTCCCTTCTCTAGATTTTTCTTCTTTTTTTTCCTCTTAATTTCTAGAATTTTCTTCATCTTTTTCCAAAAGATGACTTAATTCTTTTTTCTTTCCTCCCTTTTATTTTGGCCACATGGCCTTTTGCAAGACTTTTCTAGCATTGTAAAATGACCATTTTGCCCCTAGCCTTTTCACAAAATTACCATAATGCCCTTTTGCAAATTTCCTTTTGCCCTCCGTCTTTCTCAATATTTCCACACTAATAACATTTTTCAACGACTTACGCATTACGACGAAACCGAAAAATAACCTCGCCCTAAATGTTCCACCATTGTCTCGAAATATCCGATAGTGCAAAATGCGAGGTGTAACAACGTGTCCCGGCCCTTTGTTAAGGGACTCGGTAATATGGAATCATGCATGTCAGAATCATGTACCAAATATACATAACGTGTCCCGCCCCCTACCGCGGTCTCGGTGAATAATCATCATCGTGCCATCCGGCCGCCATCCCCGTACCATCAAATCATAAATACATACAGTATAACGTGTCCCGCCCGCAAGTACGAGGGACTCGGTGAATAATGCGAGAGAAGAGCACGATAACGGTAACATGCCCGGGACTCGATGAATCATACCGCGGAGTACTCACGAGAACATAACATGCCCTAGCCCGGACGCGCGAAAGATACATTGAGTCATGCACGAGCGAGTCGTGAGAAACCATATGCACATAAATCTAGACTCATGAACATGTATCCCATCCACTTACCGATATTCGGAGGCTCAGAAATGAGTTTCGGGTTCGTCCGAGTTAGTATCAGGAAGATATGAGCGTTTGAAATACAAAAACCTCTTCGAACTTTTTAAGCGATCCGAGATCGTACATGAAGAACATTAAGGCTTATAGAGCATACTCATATTGGAATAGTCGGATCGACGACTCGTATCCAAATACACATAGCGGAATATTTATATCGTACGCTCATATCAATACTCATACATAGCAGTTATCTTATCGGAATGCTTATACCGGAATACTTAGATCAGGGTACTTATGTCAAAACATATATATCAAAACATTTATTCTCAAATACTTATATCAGAACACTTGTATTAGAATATTTCCATGGGAATGCTTATATCAAAATATTCAAATCGTATCATTCGTTTTTCAAGCGTTTATGCACTTGTAAACTAGAACCGAATACTCATCTCCGAGTTACCAAGTACTTATAACAAACTCGGAACATTAGCCAAAGGTTTTCATTATTTATCGTACGGAAATAAGGCAAATAGAACAATATACATAGTCTCGGGGATTATAGTGGGCCCACCTCGGGTCGAATGAGGCGGCATCCAATTTACGTATTTTACACTTCATAATATCATTCGTGATAGTTTTAAGATAGTCGGGTCCCATTTGTTCAAGTTCTAGGTATTTAGACAACTTTTCCAACCCTTAGCAACATAATTGGTTCTAATTCCCCGAAAGAAAAGGGGCAATTTCGGACGTGGATTCCGAAGAGTAGAGTTGTCCCCGAGGTCCAAATTCAAGCCTAGTATATCTAGGACATGCCAAGAGAAAGAAAGGGTAAGCCTTACATACCTTTTCCGCTTCTTGCTTTCTCCAAATTCGAATCCCGTTTTCTCCAAAATCTACAAATGGTCATGTTTACCAATTGTGAGTTGTAGCTTCCAAGATTTCAACTTAAATTCATGTTTGTCTACCGAAATTTCGGCAGCATTTCCCCTATACATATAGCATCCCCGAGACTTAGCTCGGCCCAATATATCAACAACAACAACCCAACAACACAAACAATCATTATGAAACACAATATAGCATAACTAGTCTTCTTTCCAACATAGTGCAATAGCTTTCATTCTAACTTCACATTTCCAACTCAATACCAACATTCTCATATTCATTTACTAATCAAGATCATCCCAATACAATTCTAAATCATTTCATATCATTTCCACAAAATATTCACAAGATATACAAAATATACAAACTTCCCATCAAAGCCATAATTCATCCAAAGCTTCTAATCTTTAGCATACTTATTCATAACACGTTTCCGTATTCCAAGTTCATCCACAATCATCATAATTTGCACCTTAGCACTTAATTTCCATAATGTCATAAAATCATACTAAAACGACATAAGCTTCTACATTCCATTTCAATGCAAACTTACATCATTTTACCTTCATTTACATTGCAAGGATCACAACACACAACTAACATACTAAACAAAATTAATCCATTTCCATTCCAATTCCATACACCACACGGCCAACACCTATATTTTCAACTTCAATCAAATTCATTCAACTTTCATTTCCAATAGGAATTCCACCATAACCACAACTAGAATACAACATAAAATTCAACTCATCTCACTTACACACTAATACACACACACGGCCACATGCACACATACACACCCACCATGCAAACTTCCATATTCTCATGAATTCTATCCATTTCTACATACTACAACATAAACAAAACCTTCATAACATATAAAAGGATGAAATCTTACCTTTTCCTTCAACTTCCTCACTTAGCTAAGGTTGGAATTTTGCACCAAAAAGTTATTCTCTTGCTTCAACAATTATACCATGTTGAAGAGCATCCTTGAATTAGTAGAAATACATGAAGCAACAAATTTTTAGGACAAAATTTCATGGGGCTAAATTTTGCCCCTCATGGCGGTGCACTTCCTCTTTCTCCTCTCCTTTTTTTTTTTCCAAGTCTTTCTTAGGTTAGAAAATGGATGAACATATATATATATATGTAGTCTTCACAAGCATGTGAGGGGCACATGCCCTTCTCTCAATTTTTTCTAGATTTTTCTTTCTTTTTCTTGAATTCTTCTACATAAAAGATGACTTATTTTGTCATCTTCCTTTTTCTTCTTTCTTATTATTTTTTTTATCACATGACCAATATGCCCCTCTTGGAACTTTCATGAAACTCATGTGAAATTCCCGTTTTACCCTCGACATTCCTCAATATTACCATTTTGTCCCTAACCTTCCGCATTATTTCCACGGCCCATTTTGCGAATTTCTCTTCTTTCCTTAGCCTTTCTCAAAGATTTCCATAATACCAATATGCATAATTGATATTCATAACCAACTTGTGCATTAAAATAACTCTTAAAAATGATCTTGTCCTTAACTTGCCACAACTTTCTCGAATTATCCAAATGTATAAAATACGGGATATAACACCGTAGCCTCCTGTTTATAAATGTGGCGCGCTTCACACCATAAACATGTGACTCTCATCGGGACACGACTTTGCGACAACCCCTAGGACGAACTGCTTTGATACCAATTTGTCACACCCCAACCTAATAGGGCGTGATGGGCACCCGACCCTTACTTAGGGCCGAACGAACCCGCTAATCCTCGTGATACTCGTAATCATACTGGGCCCTTAAATCATGAAATGAGTGCATAATGAAAGCCTTTCAAAGAACAATATACTTTTCATCTTTCTCAAATCAAATAAAATCTGTAGTCATATGAAATCTGTAGTACAATGCATAATGATACATCGGCTTACAGAGCCGCTTACAAAACTGACATGTCATATACGTGACTCTGTCTGCAAAGTCTCTAACATAAACCAAGATGCCATAACATAGATACTCGACTCCAGAACACTCAGGAAGGAAATGGAGCTCGCCAATCCCGGTGGAACATCTTCTATTCACTGTATACACTGCGTGGCATGAAACGCGACCCCGAAGAAAGGGGGTCAAGACGAATATGTACGAGCAATGTAAGCATGACATATGGTAAACAGGATCACACCGAACTAAGGAGTATAGAAAATCATAAGGCTTGCTTCTGAAACATAAATCATGCGTATCAATATCATATCCACCATTATGGACCGAGGGACATAAGTAAATAATCATCATGTACATATGCATGTATAACGTGTCCCGGCCCTCTAGTGAGGGACTCGGTAAGTAAAATCATCATATCGTCATGTCATCATATATATATACTGTACCCGGCCCTCTAGTGAGGGTCTCGGTGAATGATATCATATCATATCATATCATATCTTACTTACGTCTAAGACATGCCAAAAGAAAGAAGGGGCAAGCTTTACATACCTCGTCCGCTTCCTAAGCTAATCCAAACTTAAGTCTCGGCTTCTCACGATCTACAACAACGTCATTAGATACCAAACATTAGCCATAGGCACTTAGGGATCCAATTCTAAGCTAGCACTTTATTTACAGAAATTCGGGCAACATTTCCCCTATAAATTCAACAAACCCCGAGAATTCAACTCGGCCAAATCGTCAACAACAATACCAACAACCATACTAACAACATCAACGAGTAATTCAAAACGCATTCTAACATTAGTAATTCTTTTCCATATAATTCGACGGCATTTCATTTACATTCAAATCAACCGCATACAATCAAACCAACACCAATGGTCACACATTCAAGTACTAATCTGAGATCATTCAAACAAGACTCAAGAACACTTCAAACAATCCGCACAATATTCAAAACAACCCAAACACAATGCCACTCCACCCAAAAACTCCCCAAACCCGAGAACAACAACAACAACACATTCCTCTCTCCCAAATTCATGAACTACACCAACAATCCACACTTTAACCACATCATTTTCATAAAAACAAGAAATCATATCAAAATCATGTTAGCTTCTAAAACAGCCCACGACAATTACAACTTCAATTTGAACCATCAAACCTTCATTTTCATCATAGAATCTACAACAACAACAACCAAAAATACTAAATAAATTTAGTTCATCATGCCTACACCAAAACATCCCATACACTACTACAACATCAACACACATAACTTCATGAATTTCACCCATTTCAACACACTGCAATACGCGCAAACCATCCACAACACATATAAAAGGAGATTAAACCTTACCTTTATCACTTAGTTCTTCAACTTGGCTAAGGTGATGCTTTGCAAGAATGAATGTTTTTCTTTGCTCCAACAACCACTCCACGTTATAGAGGACCTTCCAATTGGTAGAAAAGCTAGAAGGAAATTATTTTTCTTGATCAATTCTTGAGGTACTAAATTCGGCCACCATGGCCGATTGTTTCTCTCCTTCTTTCTCCAACCTTCTCCAATATTCTAAGTGTTGAAAAGATGATGAATGATTAATTAGTCATCTTTTGTATACATATATTATACATCCATATGGCCCATGGCCCACACCCCATATGCACGGCCACTTGGCCCTTTGGTTACATGAATTATCTGTCACACCCTGATCTCACTAGGGTGTGATGGGCACCCGACCCCGTAACCGGAGCCGAGCGAACCCACTGACTCTTACTACGTACTAATCTTTTTTTTGAATCTCTACGTCAAGTATACATAATAAGATTACTGAAATATTCCTTTGTTGCTTTTAAATCAAATAAAATATGTAACTGTACAAAACTTG